>NC_092060.1:29082500-29382500 GCF_039877785.1 Chaetodon trifascialis
ATCTTAATCATCTCAGTGGGGGTGAACACGTTAAAAGATGTATGTGTGGTCGATTCGGCCGCTGATCACTGAGTGAGAGGATGGACAGTTGAACTATACAAAAACAGGCCAATAAACAGGCCAGAGTTACGTTTTTTTCAAATAATATAGGCTGTATTTTCAAAAATCAAGTCTAATTCTTCAAAAAAAAGCAAAATACATGCTTTAAGCAGTTACCCCAAAGCAGCTCTTTGTTTCTAAGCAGCTGGCCTGCAGCATAAATAATATAAGTAATAAAACATGAATAATAAAGCTGCTTCTTCATGAAGACGGCGCTTCTTTTGTGGGCGTCTCGTTATTCGATTGATGAAGTTGAATCTCAAGAGACAAAAATCTACTTTTACAGTAAACATGTGGACATTGTGTGTTTCATTCCTCTTAATTTGTCCTAAGCAGCTCAAACCAATTTCAGTCCAGTCATTTCTTCTTTGACCTGTCCCTGTTGGACAGTTAAACTCTGTACTTTAGACATCTGCATGTCTCTGTCCGTCAATCATGTTCACTGTGTTCAAGAAGACAAATGCAGCTTCAAAACGTCAGATTTAGAGTCACGTGGTCAGGAGAGCTGTGATTGGTCGGCTTAGGGCTGCTTGTGTTTTCTCCTGCGGGTCTTTTTGTTAGACGTAAAGAAAAAGATAAGTGAGCCTTTTCTCAGCCTGCCTCATGTTGTCCCCTCTGTGACGGCCCTCTCTATCGCAGTGAATCGTCCCGTTATCAGTAATGAGACGAGGCAGACCTTCTGTGTCACTGCGGGGAAAATAATTAACGCAACAAAGCGCCTGATCATGTGCAGCACATCCATCTAATGTTGCAGCGCCGTCACCAACAAGCGAAATCCAAACTACGAATCAATACCTACACATAAATCCATCTTCGGCTTCCATACAGAGAGCATTACATGAAAATCAAGACGCAATTACAATCACTAATCTGGCTTCCAAAGTCCTGGTTTTCCCACTGAACTGAATCCCTGTGATCTCCATTCTGAATTCTTCCTGGCTACACTTCGATCACGTTGATTAATCGTCTCAGCAGTGCTTTGTAGGCTTGTTCCTCCACATAAAAGCACCCGGCAGACGCTAACATTTGTGTACTTGCCACCCAGGGAGCCACAAAACAATCGATTGTTGGGATAAGCACACTGAAAATAAGAAAGACATATCAGTGCAGACAGCGAGCAGCGATCAGATTCCTGGAGAACAACACGATGCTGCGTATTGGAGCATGAATACACAAGTTATTTGATGCTGACTATGACCAGAAAAACGGAATGACTACAGCGCCTGTAAATGCCTTCTGGAGATATAAACATGCTGGTGATAAATAGATATTCGGTGGGTGAAAGTGTATTAAGACACAGAGTAAACTATATATGTGTAAGCTCAGGTTGTCTGTTTTACATTCACTGTTCAGCTTCCAGGAAATAGCCTACACCCGAACACACAAAATACTTGAATTTTGGTCACAAGGAAAGCACACAAAGCATCTCTACACACACACACACACACACACACACACACAGACACACACACACTGAGTTAGACCTGACACAAATCATCGAGGTGTCATTCAGAAACTGTATTCCGCACACACCGAGTTCAGGTGAGCTTCACCTGGGTCACCAGTCACTCAGCGTGAGGTGAATTGACTCTTTATCGTATTTTTCTACAAGCCAGCGATCCATCCATCAACCCCTCACCCCGCATGCCCGTCCATCCATCTACCTATCATCCAAACATCTGACCCTCCATCAGCCTCCCGTCAGCGCCGGCAGCCCCGCTGCAGAGCAGCAGATCCACCTTAAGCAGCAGATCCACCTTAAACTGTGAGTGAGTGAGTGAGTGAGTGAGTGAGTGAGTGAGTGAGTGAGTGAGTGAGTGAGTGAGTGAGTGAGTGAAAAACTGGACTTGCTTTTCATGACTGATGATTAAGATTTAAAGTATTTAACTTATTTTGACACCACGTCAGTCATTTCTATCTATCTTCCAGTATTTTTTGTATTAAATCAAACTGGACCCCCGACATCAGAAAGCAGATCTCGAAGCGATTCAGCAGTGCTGTTACAGACAAAACTCTCAACTCTTTTCTCCTCAGCAGCGACAGAAGCTTCATTACTTGATGGATGCATTTATTTCACAGTTTGTATTCGCTCTGCAGAAAGAGATCAGCAGGAGTTCAGAGGTCAGATTCAGCCATATGTCATAAACATCACGAGAGGCCGGCAGAGAGCGCGGGGACGGCGGTGCAGACCGTGACCTGGTTCAGCGCTTCCTCTTCTTGTTGTGTTGTTAAACAGCAGTTAGCATCCAGTTTAAATGTTCCCTCATTGATCATCTCTTTGAGGTTTGTTCACGAGCAGCCTTCGAAGCCAAAGGGAAAGCAGGAGGGCTGAACAGTCACCTCGCAGATCAATGGAGGAAATGCAAAGCAGGCTCATGGCTCCACTTGGGTTTGTGTTGTGTTTCAAGGTTTCAAGACTTCAGACTAAAGTTTGCATGCAAAAAGGAAATACCTGTAAAAATGACAATGGACCTCCTCTACTGCGTCCCTCCTGCAGCCTCGCCTCTGTCGCCTCTACAGCCTCCCAACAGCAGAGCAGCTTTTAGCTTCAGTGGCCACAGACAGAGGAGCAGCCGCCTCTTCACCTCAGGGCTTTGCTTTATTTTGCTTTATTTCTTGTATTTGACAGGGACACTTCACGTTAAATAACAGGAAAACCTTTTACAGTTCGTCCCTGCAGATAAGGACATTAAAGACATCCAACAGAAACATCTGTTTATTATCTGTGAACTGATTTATTTCATGGATGAAATGTGCTACTGCACGTAAACAAAATGTGACCTTTGACCTGCTCATCTGCATCCATACATCCACTCGTGCATTCGCTCATCCATTCAGCCGACATGTATGCATTTCCTCAGGTCACTTCACTCTCGTATGTTCACGGACCTGGAAGCAAACTGAAAAGTGTCAGTCTAGACAGTCTCATATATGCTGCTCTAATTGTCTTCACCGCTGCTGAAATGTTCGCATCCGGCACGCACACCCACTGATTCGCTGGCAGCAACCTCTAAAATGGGTCTTCACGCAGCACGAAGCCGTCACTCGAGGACGCGAGGGGCTTCATTTGTGCTAAAATGTGAAAATGTTCACTTCAGACAGCACTTGAAAAGGAAAGTGTTTAGTCTGCAGGCGAGTTCGAACACAAAGAGTTTGGAGGTGACGTAACACACCCTCAGGGAAACGTTGATTATCAGCGACTGTGAGAAGCTCTGAGGACGACTTTGTCATCTCAGCAGAGTGTGGCAGAAATGCTTAATGTCTGTGCTGTTTGTGCGCATTAAAACTGATTATTTAACTGCCAGCAAAATCACACACACACACACACACACACACACACACACACACACACACACATATATATATAATCATGTATATTTTTACTCTTAATTCCCAAAGGTTAAACAGGACAACAGCACACAAACACTGAGATACACTGAGCTGATTGTATTGATGTCACAGCTGACAGTTGATAGGAACTTACACTGATGAGCTCATCTATCCATTCAACACAGTAACATTAAACCATGGAATAATTCAGACTTGGTGATGGCATTAAATGAAGTCTGGGGATCATGGAAGTTCACAAAGGTCATGAAATTCTGCACCAAATTGCATCATAATCCATCCAGCAGATGTCAAATCAGTTTGATTGCAGGATCACCAAACTCATGACTGTCTGCACAAAATATTACGGTGAAATATCCTGTAGAGATATTTCAGTGTGGACTGAGCCGACTGACAGCAGCCAGTGTTTCACTGTTCATGCATTATGTTCCATCAGGAAATGCACTTTAAATTTAAACCACCATATTCAAAACAAAAAACAAGAATGATTTAAATGGAGTGAAAGATGCATACGTTAGCAGACAGGACTGTATTAATGCAGCCTTGTGACCAGAAACTACAGGCTGGATTTAAGCTTAACTGCTCGTCTGTTATTTAGGAACATCAGACGCTCGTTATGATGGGAAAATACAGTAAATACAGTTCACATCTGTAAACTAATCCACCCAGAAAACAACAAAATGCTGTACATGAACATGAACATGCTTATTGTACAAAACAATACACTCCTTATGGGGACAAAATGCAGGTCTCCATAATGTGAATCATTAAATTTTAGGGCTGAGGTTCAGGTTAGGGTGAGTCTCCAGGAAACAAATATAAGTGTGTCCCCAGAAGTGATGGAAACACCACTCTCTGTGGGCGTGTGTGTGTGTGTATGTTTGCCCGAGGTCCTCCTGACCCATCTACCTGTGTTCATAAGCATGAAAAGCAGACGGTGCAGAGGGACGACCTCCACCGCCATCTGCCATTCTGTGGCAGCCGGCCACTCAGCAAGCGCTGACCCAGCCGTCCGTCGATGTGTGAGCCACGTTTCCATGTTTCCTCGTTCAGCTTCCATTCATGTTTGCTTTCCGTTTGGTCGCTTCTGTCAATCGATGTGTGACTTCAGGCTACACCATATTTGTTCTGTGTGTGGGCAGGTGTGTGTCAGCAGGCCAGCGCAAGAGGGAAATGAAGGCATCCATACCCTACTTAGTGTGTGAGTGTGTGTGAGCGTGGTTTAAGCCAGCGCTGCTCAGATTATATGTGACAAACATCAGCCTCTTCACTCTTGTTTGGATTACAGGTTATATTGCACGTCAAAATTCAGAAATACAACTGGGATCCATCTTTAAATGTAAAGGTTTGTTTCTGAACTCTTACATTAGATCTGCTCAAAAGGGGAGAAAATCAAAAAGGCAAATGTGTACGCATCCATCTACCACCAATAACATACACACAATGCCCCCACGCCCCCTGACACACTGTGCTATAATACATTCAGCACTATATCAGATCAAAATGGCCTCACAAGCATGAGAAATGGGGATCCTTTGCCAGTATTGCCTTGGGCATAACCTCAAGGTTTCCCAGAACTCAATCAGCTCAACGGAACGAGCCCGGTGAGTGGCGTGGGCTTTTATCAGCGCGGACAGCACAGTTTATAATAAGTGAAATACATGTAGTCATCAGCCGGCTGCACACTGAGAGATGCTGGGAGAAGCTGACACATTATAATTACCACTGGACCCAGTGGCGTCAGAAGAGCTAATATTCCACACCAGTTTAATGAAAACCATGATAGCAACAATGCTATGTGTGTTTTCACTAATCACTAATTTTCATGAAGTTTCGCTGACACAGACAGGTGATAATTCTACTTTCTGTTTATTACTGAGGTTAAAGGGGAAGGTCGTGTTGTACTGGACTGGACTATGTTGAGAGATGTTTCTAATATTTCGTCCACCCCGGGGACAGACACGTTCTGCAGGCTGGCATTAGATTGTGCAGGTGTACCTAATAAAGTGGCCAGGGAGTGTACACTGTGCTTTACTGCAGCAGCACACAGACGCTTGCAGAGGCTTCACTCTTCCACAAAGCTGGATACGAACTTTAAAAACATCATGAAGGTTTGACTGACAGTAACATCAGCGGCTCCATAAGTCACTCAGTAATGTTCAGTGCAGACTGTGTGTGTGATTATCAGGCTAGAATTAGCACATCCTGCTAACCTGGTGCCTTCCACGCCTCCTGCTTGTAGACACATCTGCTGTTGTGCTTCGGGCGTCTACAGATGCTGTTATCAATGAGGCAGAGCCATGTGATGCTGCCGGTGTGTGAATTCTGTTTGATTTCTAGTGTGAGGGTTCAGCGAGTGTGTGTGCACATGTGCTGTGTGTTCATCAGTGTGTGTTTCTGTGCATGAAATATGGACTGACATGAAGAAAAGGGGCTGAATTGTGTGTGGTTTTGTGTGTTAGAGAGAGTGAGCGTATGAGACGGAGTATCAGAGTGACAATAGCATTTGACAGTTTAGCCCCATGGTGTCTGAATATAATGGCCTCTGTGTAGCTGGCTGCTGGCTCAGTATCTCACCTTTTGCTCTCATACATACAAATAGGAGGCTATTCTCATTCATGGCCTGTGCAAACTGACTGAGTCAAGGGCAAACATGTTTATGCAGCGGAGGAGGGAAAAAGAATTAATCTGAAAAAGCAAGAAGATTCTGGTTACAGCTGAGTGCATTTAATGAGTATTTACGCCATCTAATGGAATGCAGAGTGTGAAAGGAAAGCAGGGTTTGGTGAAGCCTGTTAGCTCAACAGCTAGCATTCAACACCGTTTGCCATTGAAGCTGGACTGAGTGACAGCTCTGACCAGTGGTGGCCAGCATATGAGTGTAAGTTTGCCAGTATGAGTCATGTCAGTGGAAATATGATTAGCATGAAATAAAGATGAAAGAATAATTAAATCCAACCTGACTCACCTGTATCAAATATAAAAGAAACGCAGAGCAAGTTCTCATCTTTCAGACAGTTGATTTTTGTCTCTGTGTGGGATTATTTGCTCTTTCTGATGGAGTTGCTCAGGGCTCAATCTTTGGCCCCTTTTCTTCTCCACTGACATGCAGACACATAATTAGCAGTTTTAGTTGCATTTCCTATTCAAGACAATATATTTAATGTTTTCACTCATCAGCTTCATTGATTTCTGGAAATATCTGTTGCAGCGACACGTTTCAAAGACTGGGAAAGATGTGGAACACTCCAAAAACACCTGTTTGGAACATCCATCCATCCATTATCTATACCGCCTATCCCTTTCGGGGTTGCGGGGGGCTGGAGCCTATCCCAGCTACAATGGGCGAGAGGCGGGGTACACCCTGAACCGGTCGCCAGCCGATTGCAGGGCCCTGTTTGGAACATTCCACAGGTAAACAGGCTGATTGGTAACAGGTGAGAGTATCATGGTTGGGTATGATAGAAAATTGTCTTTTTCTGATGCTGGCTGGATGATTTTAACTCATTGTTTACTCACTCATCATTGGAGAAGCTGCAGGTGAACAGTGCATTGCTTTGAGGCTTTTTGTATAAACAGATCTCACATCTTTCATTTTAGTACTGTTTCAGACTTTCTCATTCAATGCACTGGAGACAGTCCTGGCAGCGTTACACTGCAGAGTTTAGGGAAACCGTAGGTTGGTGAGCGTACCCAGCCGACATTTGGGAAACCAGTTGGCTCGTCATCATCCTTGAATCCGTCTCCCTTGAAAAAGTGAAAATCCACCTAAATGTCACCTTTTTGGGGTTTGTCCACGTCTGTTTTTGGATGGCTTCCCAGCTCCAGTGAAGAGAATAAGTTAACGATGGTTTTAACATGTTTTCATTTGCTTTTGAACGCTTCATACTTACACGCTGTTTTCTCTCAGCATGCAGAATGCATTCGGGAGATTTTGATGAATTACATGGCGTTACTGTAAAATCATCCTCTAAGTGTTGCTGGTTGACAGCTGTAAGACAGCTGGCCTGACATGTCGGTATCTCTAATGGGCTTTTGAAACTTTCCCCAGCGTTGGCTGCTGTGCTGTTTGTTACTCGAGGAGACCATTAAGTGAGTCAGAGATTGTCTGTTTGCTCCGTTTCCTTCCTTCTGGCCGAGACGTGTAAACTTTGAGAGATTCAGTCCGTCCTGCAGCATCACAGCAATCACAGACATCCAAACTCCAGAAGCATCCAACCTTGTTTTGTATTGTTCTGTCTGACTTCCTAAACTTTTAATATATTCCTTTGAATCTCTTGTGATCTTACATTTTCTTTATCTTGTTGTTGCCATGCTGCAGATAATACATTAATAAATCTTGATTTCTAAAAGAGAAAATCTGAGCAGTTATTTATGTTATGTTATGTAAGAACCACGATCTGTAGATGTTTTGACATAAACTAGTTCTCGTGCATTGATGTCTGTTCTGCTGCTCAGACAAACACTGATACATTTTTCTGTCTAATAAAGTTGTATTTTATTCACACTCTGAAGTGTTGAATTTCCCGAGCTGTCTCAGAAGCTGCAGCGCACTGACATGAATTATTCCTCTGAGGGAATGATCGTTCATCATGAGCATCTTATTCCGGCTGAAAGAAGGCTGTAATATGAAACATCTGGATATGCAAATCACTAAGCACAGCTTTGACATTAAGTGAGGTAGCAGCGCGTACAAAACAAGCCATCCAGCCTCCCTGAACTGTGTTTCTCACACTTTAAACAGGCTGTCGTGCCTGTTAAATAACATCCATAGTTCAGGGTGTGTGAGTCAGGGTGACAAATACTCAAAATGCTGTAAACACAGCACTGCAGACACACACACACACATCATATCCTGCACTTTAAAACACACACACATGCCTCGCCGTCTTAAACACACACACATATCCATGTGCATTGTGTGGACTCACTCTGAAGGTGGATCGTTAGTGGATACCTGGAACACCTGAGAGCCGTCTGCCTCGTTGCTCTCTGCTCTCCTTCCTTCCTGCAGGCGGTTGTTTGGTTTGTTCTCTTTCGTTACGTTTGTTTCAACAACACCCACACAACACACACTCACTCACTCACACACACACACACACACACACATCCCACACTGACATTGACACCTTAATAAACCTTTGTTGCACTTTAACCTACTTTATTTTGTTTGATTTGGTTTCATAAATCATCTTTTTGTTTAGACGGTCTGGTCCAGTGACAGGCCAGTTTTGGCTTCGTGCTTTGTTTCCTGGTTTGCTCTGGTGTCTGGTTTTGTGCAGGTTGTTGGGGAGATCCTTCGTGTGTTGTTGTTCTCTGGAGGCATTGGTTTGTGTTGGATTGTCGTGCGCCATTCATCTCAATACACTATTTAACAGCTTCCTCTGTGTGGCTGCTTCTTTTGTTTGGTACTGTGTGGGCATCTCGGCTCAGTCTGCAGGCACTTTTGTTTCTCCAATCAGACTTTTAAGACTCAGTCAGTATTGTTCTGGATTCACATTGAAGTCCGTCCCCAGTGCGACCTCCACTGCGCTCCTGTTAGCTCCTGCGACCTGCTAACTGATTTAACAGACACTCAGTGGACGAACAGTAAATTAATATTTTTAAATTATCATCTGTTGACGTCATTACTGACAGGTGAAGAGTTGTTTACTGTTAATTTTCATTTCTATAAAATGTGACACACTGAATTGTAGGATTTTTAACAGAGAGTGATTTATGTTTCCATTAAGGGTCCATACAGGAACACAGTTCACAGGTTGAATTTGGACATTCAAAAAAAGACATGGCAGTAAATATAGTGCGAGCGAACTTCCTTCCTGCTTTGACATTTAACTCTTTTTTTACTATTTTCTGCTCTTCCTGAAACTCATCCCACCTTTGCTCACCCTCTGCAGCTCCAGTATTTCTCCTCAAGCAGCACCCTCAGCTATCAACAATCATGCATTTTCTTCAAAGTGCACTTTTTCTGGACTTCTTCCTGTTTGCCAGGAAAGTTTCTACAGATCACTCTGCCAGAATTGATTTAGCTTAATATAACCAGGAACAAACACATGCAGGAACCTCCACCGAACACAAAGCGTTGCACCAGGGAGGAGAAAAGAAAGTTTAAGGAGAAGCTTGAAGCCTCTTTTACCTTCCCAGAGAGAAGCATCCATAATTAAACAGTAGCATTTTCTCCTTGTAGGGTCCATCTGGTGATAGCAAATACCAGAGTTAATACCACTAAATACAGTTCAACTGCTGAAACACATGAAGCAAAATGGAGCCAACAGCTGTCTTTCAGTGAGTATTTTTTTCTATATAGTTTACACACGATACACAGTTTACTTACATATTTACACACACACACAGATGCTTATACAGTACATATGCCTATACGCATGCACATAGGCACAGTGTCACTCCTACACACATCAGCTCGTCTGTTAAATCCCGTCCTGAGTGTGTGTCCAGCTGGCCGCCCACTCGCTGTACAGCAACAACCACCAGCTGTCAATCATAACTGGATCCCTGCAGACATTATCTCCCATCTTCTCCCAGACTTTCTGCCTTTAACTGGCTGAAACAGATGAGCCAGAGGGGGGAAAAACATTGTGACAGCAGCCAATGAGGATGCTATCACCACGACCTGTCAGTTTTCTGCTTTTGTTTGGCACAGGGAAGCTTGACTGGGTGCTTGTGTGTTGCTGTTTCAGAGCTCCATGTCAGTAAGCGTGACATGCAGCCGGACGCCTGACCACTGGGAAACGTCAAGTCACAGCAAAGACAATTAAATAAGCTGCTTTGCTCAGGGTCATATCTCGTTTATTTGGCTTCCTCATCAAGAACTGTGTCACCGTGTTTAACAGGATGCTGTATTTTTGCATGTTTGTGAGTTTAGGCTGAACTGTGGAGATGCTCTCACAGCTCAGAGGTAGACGTTGTTCACAGACTGCTGTAATCTGCTGCGGCAGTGCTGCTGATCCACCGCTTTGGTCCAGACTGACATGTTTATGGCCAAGCGCTTGCCAAGCTGATGACATTCCTACGGTGGCTGATGAGGGCAAACAGTGTGCAAAAGCCCAAAACATTTAAATCTGGAGAAAGTGCTGCAGCTTCAGAGACAATGCCAGTTCAAAAACACATACAAAAATCCAAGTTTTCTGGAAATGCAGCGTGTTTTTTCTTGCATTTGTGTGTTTTAGACGTTGCATCGTTTCTATATTTGCAGCGTGATTTCCTTTAATGTATTTGTTTTGTATTTCTGAAGCAAGATTTTTTCATTTGCAGCACGTTTCTGTTGTATTTGTTTTGGATTTTCATGTGTCTTTGAACTGGTTTCTGGTTTCTCCTCATGGAAATGTTTTGGGCTTTTGCAGCGTGTTTGCCTTTGTCAGCCACCATACATTCCCATCAACTTCAGCGGTGCATTTAGTGCTAATTAGCAAAGGCTAGCATGCTAACATGCAGAGCTAAGATGGCTTTTGTTTCTTATTTTACTCCTGCAGATGTTTCTTTTTTAATTACTGTATTTTTTATCTGGAGAGACAAAAAAAATAAATCCGATTTAAAACCCCTCCAAAAACTCAGTGGTAAACAATGGTGTGGTCAATAATGTGGTTTTAAAAGTGTGAAATGAGGTGTGGAAATCTTTTGTGAAGCCCTGAGATGCAGTTTCACCAGTAAATAAAAAAGTCTCAACTTTCAATTTAATGAATCATAAAAAAAAAAAAACCTCCACAGTTGAGTGTTTGTGTGGCGTCTCCTTGACTCCTCCACCAATCACAATAAGAACAGTGCTTTTCAGAATTTCTGAAAAATAAACAAGTCGGAGGAAGAAATCTCGGTTTGACTTCCTGACTCACATTTGGTGGAGCAGCTGAGAGAGACACAATCACCAACATGTCTAAATACAGAAACCCTAACAATCATGGAGCGCCATGAGCTGCCAATCCCAGAAACAAAGAAATAAAAGCATTGTTCTTATCCATCGTCCCCTGCAGGCCTGCACAGACGCATCATCCTCTATCTGATGTTCTATTCCAGCAGTTTTAATTCATTTGCAGTTCACAGTTTCATTTTTTATTGTTTTTCAGTTTAAATGATCAGGAAATAAAACAAAAGGCTGAAATATGAAGCAGTGACGTGCGTTCACGGCACAGCTCCACAGCGCTTCAGCCCAGCTCGTGTGAACGTTTCCACACTGTTCACCATCACATACCCGATGTGGAGCGATGAAGTGAAACAAGGACAGAACTGTCAGTCTGCATCGTAATCACTGCGTCATTGCGGCTTTGATAAAGAAAGCCGTCCGTTCCAGGAGGTTGATGCCAAATGCAGACGGGCAGAGAAAATGAGGCAGTTCACACAGAACGAATGACAGGACCACGGAGGACAGTGGCTACATGCATCATGAAAGATGGCAAACCAGGAGGGTGAATAGTGCAAATGAATTCATTACCCGTGCTGGAAGCTTGCTAATGGAGAGGTTCATGGCCTTGTCAAAGTCTAACTTTGAATGAGCTTTAGCTTCATGCAAAATGTGCCTCCGGCAGGTGATTATCAGACTGTGTGCTGGCGTTTTGAATCTTTACTCACACATCCACATGACTGTGGCTCGCTGGGCTGTTCTCCTCAACTTTGTCTAAATTTCTTTGCTTTACCCCAACATTTCAATGTGCTGCTTTATTACCACAAAGCAAACATGGGGTTTGATCGATCAGTCTCATCAGTGGCAGCTGATAATGGTATAAACAGCTGCCTCACTCTTTAGATGCATGTTCTGTGCTGTCTCGTGAAATCACTGACCACTTCTCTGCTCGCAGAGGGGTCACGATCATTACCTGGAGGAATTCACTGCAGACAAAATGGCATTAATTTAGAAGAACGGCGCTTAAACTGTTACCCTGACCTCATATTACAGTTTTTCAGGCAATGTTTCAGTGCCTGAACCTCAAACAACCATAACCTCTAAATATCCTGTCAGACTCAAACCAGCTGCAGACCTTTAACCTGCACACCAACAAAGCAGACTAACATATTTACACTCACTCCCACCATGTTTGAACTGTAAGCTTCCAACTCATAATGGCTGGGGTGCACACACACACACACACACACACACACACACTCAGGGTTGCAGGGTAAGCTGAACTGTACTTGAGCTGCCCTCCACTTTATTCTGCAGCTCAAACATTTAAACAGCAGCTCGGCCAAGCGCTTTTCATTTCACAGGTCATTTCAGTTGAGTGCATAAACCAATCAGATCCTTTATGAAGTATTGCCCTCGCAAATAAGCAGACTATTGAGGCTGGGGCGGCAACAGAGGTGCTGCAGCTGAACCACAAATCTTCTAACAACCAACAGCTGGAGCCATCATGGACATCAGGGATGAATGGACTGCACACAACGCCGGCCAGATACTGTACATGGAAAAAAGAAGAATATGAATATAAAACATTTGAAAACAGTCATAGCAAAGAAACGGGAGCGAGAAGCTGCAGGTACCAGTTAACAAAGAGAGAGATGAGTCGAGAGACTGAAACAGAGAAGAAAGGCAGCAGTTTAAGCTGAAGGCAGCAAGTCCACTCAAAAACAAAGTATGCACAACAAAAGAGACAATAAACAGTCTGAGGAGAAAAGAAGCAGCGAATCCTGTCGAGAGCGTGTCTGCAGAAATAAGGAATGAATCCAGGGAACAAACCAGTACAAGTTAGAGGTGTGGAAGAAAGAGAAACACTGATTCAGAAAGAATGAAGGCAAACAAGGAGTCCAGAGAGAAGAAGGATTCAGGTTTTACCTTGAAAAAAGAAAAGAAAGCCTTCAGCAAAGAGTCTGCCTGTGTGGGTCCAGAATTTCAAAGACAAATCAAACAATATGTTTTATATCAAAGCATGATGTCTCCTTTTTTATTACACACTTCTTCACCAAAACCCGGAGCCTACATTTAACCACAAGGCAAGAGATTCAGGTGTGTTCTGCTGGTAGCAGCTGATGTAGCCTGGATTTGCGAGGATGTCTAGCTAATGATTTAGCTGAGTGCACACAGCTGACATGACACTGAATACATCTTTATCCAGAAAGCAGCAGAGCTCCCCAACACCTGTAAACACAGTCGAATCTGAGCCGTGATCACATCACTGCGTGTGCTGTGAAACAGGCTTTTCATGACAAACCAGCACAGATTTCTCACCAGGATGAGATTTTCGGCCTCTTTTAGCTATTAGCATCGTTTCCAGCAGCAGCTTTCAGCAGTCCGGCTCTGATAAACCCGCTGCACACTGAGTGTGTCCAGCACCACACAGCAGACGGACACAGCTGGAAACTGGCCGGTGAAGAAATGAAAGTGTGTGGCCAGAGAGGCAGATAAAGAGCCAAAGGAAACGCTGGTTTTACTTCCATCTGGTGTTTGGTTTTGAGCATTTCTGCCCCCTAGTGGCCAAAGAGTCAATCAGTGCAGCTTTAACTCTGCCAGATGGGGCATTTTTGAAGATTTACATACTGTGAATGAAAATAAAAACCTGCTGCACGTGTCCAGATGCAGATTAAACGTTTTAGACATTTTCTATTATTATTAAAATACCCAATTTCCTTTGCAGAAACAAGCGCTGTCTGTCTGAGTGCTTTCTGTTTCTCTGCTGCCCCGTTTCAACGTCAGGCTATTACTGTTTGTATTCATGCATTTCACTTGTTTCTTTGTGCTTGTGAGACACATTTCTCTTACTCTCTGTGTAAACATCGCCTCATTTGCCTTTAAGACACGGTGCTCATTTCAAAGAAAGACGAGAAAAAAGCAAGGCGTCGTGACAGCAGTCGGCAAACTATCAGAATACAAAGTGTGTGTGTGTGTGTGTGCGTGTGTGTGTGTGTGTGTGTGTGTGTGTGTGTGTGTGGATAGAGGAACACAGTGTCAGAGGTCGAGGAGGTGACTCAACTGTCGACTTCAGTTACAGCACAGAGCTGAGCTGTTAGCTGGACTCATATGCTGCACTGACTAAACCATTACTACCACCATTAATCACAGCCTCATGCCCACTTACATCACCGGGCCGCTCTGGACAGCTGCAGAGGAAGAGCTGCACGCACGCTTTCAAAGTAAGAGCCCGGCTTTGTCTTTGAGTGGTGAGAAGAGCTGTGTCTGTGTGCTGGTTTCAGGCTGTTGTGATAACGTGTCGCTGACTTCGAACAGAAGCCAACACAAAGACAACATTACATACATCGTTTCATAAATAACATTATCTCTACCAAATAAAAAAGCTAAAATCAATAAGAAGTAGTACCCATTCAGCAAATACACAGAAGAAAATAAGACTTTAAATAATTCAAGGCACAAAAAGCCTTTTTTATTTTTTTGAAGATCACTGAGGGACCTTACATAATCAGAGATTCATCAACATTATCAACAAAAACCTTTTCGGCACAGAGTTTGCAGGAGAAAACCTTCGTTACTATAACTGTCTTCTTGTTTATGGTGGATAGGAACATGAACTCCATGTGAAAATCATCAAACTAGTCTAATAATCGTCAGTTGCACTATTAAAGTAACAGTTCATCGATGATTAAAGACGCTCCGCTGAGCAGTGAGCAGTGAAAATCCCAGTTTGGGAGATTAAACCACCCAGACTGTGTATGACTGTCTGCTCTGAACCATAGGCAGGTATGTCAGGGACAGATAAGAGGTTTATAGTTCATATTTGCTGGAAAATGAGGACGATTTCTTCTGCATGAACGCTTGTGTCAGTGCAGTCACACCTTGCTTACCCAGGGCTCATATTAGCTGCCTGTGTGGTGCACTTAACGCTGGTATTTATGTGCAACCAGGAGGAGGCCTACCTGGCAGATAGACCTATATTCTGTGTGATACAGAAAAAACCCCTCAGATTTGACCCTTTATTCAGCCTGCAGCAGCAACAGATGCGTGTCGGAAGCTCCGGTGGAGACTGGAGGTGCTGCAATCCCAAATAAATAAAGTTTGATGTGAGTTTTTAATTCCCAGCGCTGCACAGATGCTCTGCTCTCAGCACTGTTTGGATCAGGCAGCAGTGCACCCTTTATAATGGAAGTAAAGGAGAAAACCAGTGGACGCACGGCTGTGAGCCGTTAAAGCTGGGGATGGGAATTTCACTTTTCACACTTTTAAGGAATTTCACCTGAAGATGCAGCTTTGTTGAACGAATAAGAGACTTTCACATCTGAAAAACATCTTCAGCGTTTCACAGCCTAATGTGAACTCAAGTTTTATTAAATGGTCTTTTGTGTCACGACTGAACTAGGGTTTGAACCCAAATGCACAACTCGAGACCACAAAGTACAAAATAAACGATTTTAATGACAAAGTGTCAACACAAAGCGCTCGTACAGAGGAATCCAACTAGGAAACAAAAGGTATCAAATAAAAATCACTCATTAGAGGAAAACTGTTACGTGATAAAGTATCAAACAAAATATCACTCTTGAAGAGGAAAACTATGGCGTGACAAAGTAACAAAATAACTAAAGACAAGACTAGTAATCAAGAAATCAAAACCTGATCTGGACAAGGACAAGTGAGGCTTGGAGCGGCATAAGTTCTCTGGTTTAACAAACAAGACGAACTAGCACAAGACAAAGGGAAACACCAACTATATATACACATGAGGGCGGGGAGACAACAAGACACAGGTGAAACACATTAGGAAATACAAAAGGCGGGAAAGGGACAAAGGGAGGAAGTAAATATGGAGACAATACAGGGGGAGATGAGATTATCAAAATAAAACAGGAAGCCACAAGACAACACTAAATATAACTTGATTTCTAGGATATGACAGTTTTGATTATAGCTTCAGGTTTGCTTGATTCATATCTTCATGCAAATGAAATTGATCCTATATCTTAGTATGTCATACACTAAAAAAAAAAAAAAAAAAGGGAAAAATATAAAGTGACTCCTTGGATTTTTTTTTCTTTCTGAGTTGGTTGCAATAACACCTTGAAACCAGGCTTCACTTCCAGCACATGCAGGTTATCAGATGGACGCAGCTCCCCTCTCCTCTCAAAGCTTCTCTCAGACTGACAGGTTTTATTTAGTCTTGTCCTCAGGTTGAGTCTCACCTGCTCTCCTTCCTGTTTTGCAGCATCCTGAGGCTGCTTTCATACATCAGCTCACATCACGTTGCAGAGCTTTCAAACTGTGTTGACATCCAGGGCAGAAAACTTTCTTCTTCTTCGCCCGTCGCCTACAGATTGATGAGTTGAAGATGGTTGCTTCACTGTTGGAAATGTGCATGTTTAAAGAATAAGGTCGCTGTGGTGTATGTTTTTGTTATTGTCAGCAAATACAATAAAAAGTTCAAAATCATCAACTCTTAGTCCGTCTCTCAGTGCTTTCTGACCTCCCCACTGTGTAACACTCAGCCTCAAGCCCATTGGCTCCTACTGAAGACATAAATCTTTAAAAACTGCTCACAGATACAGTTTGTTTGCTAAAAGAAAGCAGCAGTAATGTCCTAAAACACCTGATCACCATAGTTTTTAGCAAACTTTCCTCAAACAAGAGGAAATAATGCATTTGTTGGGGACTATTTTCAGTGGCGGATTAATCCACATTTGGTGATCTAATGAGTACTGGTGGCAGTAGGACGGTGTGTGTGTTCATGGTAATGAAAGAATGAGAGCGATGCTTAAATACCCTCCTGATGAGCCTAATAGGCTAGGTGTGCAGATGGGCAGGTATGGGGCGTGGCTGAAGAGCTGCAGCACAGGTAAGCACTGGACCGGACTGTGACAGAGCGTGTCAGCCAGCGTGACGGTGAGACTCACTGGTGTCTTTTTGACAACAATGGAGCTCTATGGCCCAAAGGAAAAAGATATAACAAGCTGTGATACACACAATCGAATGAAGTTGCTACTTTATGCTGTTAATTTGAGTCTTTTCACAATAAGTAAAAAATAAATATTTCCAGATTTCGGTGTTTAATTGTGACAGGAAATAAACGTCTAAGCTGCAGCTTAATCCACTCTCGATCTGTGTGCTTCACGTTCAAACAATGTGTTTTCTGTCTAAATATGGTTGAATACATCGCTTCTGTTTGGAGCTCATGCTGCTGTGGCCTCTGTAACCAGAACATTTACATTTATTACATAACGTAATGTTCTGCTTCCTTCACATAATACTCATGGGACGAAGACTGGAGTCAACAGACTCCCACTTTTAATTACTTCAACACATCAGCTGTTTGTCCTTTTCTAATTACACTCTGCAGTCCACGCATGCAGCAGGCTACCTGTTTTAAGTGCTATCAGACTTATTACAGCCTTAAACAAGGATAAATCTCACAAAGTCAGGCTTTAAAGTTAAGGCCTCAGCTGCTGCTGTCCTAAACAAAAGTCCAGACTTTCACTGTCACTGCTGCTCACTCTGGAAACAGCGAGATGATAATGATTTGTCAGATACAGTCTATCTGTAAACCTGAAGCACAGCAGTACGACATCACCCTTCGATAAAAGCGTTTCAGGGTCCCGTCCTGAGCGTGACGTCAGAGGAGAATGGCCGCCAGGTGAATATGATGGATTAGAAGTCTTGTCTGGACTTTTACTGTCGGGTCGTCGTCACCTTGGATGAACTCCTGCAGTTCATCCTGCAGAGTGGCTGCGATAGACAGACACGCTGCTCTTCAGAGTGTTTGGCTTTTTGACAAGGACCATCACTTTAACGACCTCTAAAGTGAACTTCAGCCTTCTGCACGACTTACACGGTCTCCAGCGAATTCACGGTAGTATAAATGATTTCAAAAAGCAAAAGAAACGTTAGATGTGCACAGAAAACACACTCTGCTTCTTTCATGCTGGACTCACCTTCTTCACCTTCAGCGCTCGTAGTTCTTTAAACCTTTGATGTGTTTGTTCTTGAGATTTCAGTCGCTGCACGTTTCCGACATCAATAACCTTAATTTCATTGTTCCTGTCAGCCTGCTACAGTGTTTGCTTTTGTTTGCAGTACACGTCCTGAATATATAACACGCTTTCATTCTTACACGTTCGGGCCGGCAGCACAAGGACGTCCCACTGAGTCCATTATTTCTGTTTCTGCTTGATCATGAGGCTCAGAGCCGTGTTTTCTGTGAAGTGCAGGTGGTGAGGTGTGTTGAACCCATCCGGCAGTCTGCATCTGAACCTTCATTGTCTGCCACACTTTAAATTCACAGGTGTTTGCGCATAGTGTCAGACTTAATGTGGAATAACAGTCTCAAACGACTCTATTGCTGTGTTGAGTTGATATGTTGGGGGCCAATAAGTGTTGCATGTGAGCTTTTTGAAGAGCTGTCCCTGTTTTTCTTTCCCGCCTCTGTCCTCGTCAGTTTTCAGCTAAAACTAAATATTCTGCAAAAAGAAAGAAACATTAAGAAGTGGATGCACAGCTTCAGTTTCAGTTTATTATGATTATGATCGGGCTTCAGTGCACCTGACTGTGCGAAATAATACGGTGTCCGAAACAGCAAACAAATATGGATTCATGCAAGTTTAATGGATATTGTGCTTTGACGTCAGTCCTCTGTCATTAGTCTGTCCTCTGCTGTCCGACCGTGTGAACGGCTGCATTCTGTAAACATGACAGTGTCTTTGTTGAACGCGTCGCCTGAGTTCAGTAGGCACCTGCTGCTTGTGTTTCACGTGTTGCACAGCAGCCAGAGGCACGCAGAGACATCGCAGGTCTAATAATAAAGTACATTTCACATCACTCTGTTCTGGTCTTCAGACTGAAAGCCAAATTACATCTTTCTGGCAAAAACACACCCTCAGCAAAAGACACGGTGGAGCAGTGTGAGCTGCCGTTGTTCGGATGATTAGACTTTCATGTGGTTTTGTTGTCGTGTCAGCTGCAGTCCGGACCAGCAGGGATCTGTTTCTCCAGCAGCTTTGTGACTTAACATGACTTATCACACAATCCTTCACACCTGTGGTTCATTTAGAGTCACTATTCCACCACACCGGCATGTGGCTGTACCTTGACCTTGACTTGTACCTTTATTAGTAATATTCCATCTCAGTCCTGTATTCACAGATTCTGCTGTATTCGCAGTAAAAAAGTACTCAAAGTAAAAACCTTTATCTGTAGTTTTTCCTGCTTTTAGATTAAAGAAAGAAGGGAAGCAGAAATAAATAAAGAAAAGACAAAGATAGAAACAAGAAATATGAGGAAAATGTTTCTCTTATTTCATGTTGACTGCATAAAAAAGCTAATCTGATTTTACAAAGTAACCTGTAAAGTTTTCAGATTAGTGTTAAAGTGCAGTGAAAATGTTGGATTTCCTCTGATGTCTCGGTGAGGAGAAGCAGAGCTGGCTGCAGTCAAAGCAATGCAGCCTCTGAGCTTGAATGCACTGCACAAGAAACAGCCAGATGTGGGTGATGAACCCAGGCTTGGTGCAAAACCACTGGTCTGTTACGCTGCCCCCCCGAAAAACAAAATTCATCTTCAGGGAAAAGAACAGGCAGTTGTGGTCATTGCCTTTCTCGGTCGCTCTGCAGCCTTTCGTGTTTGGGGCAGACGAAGCCGTCGTGTTGGGTCTGAGCGCCGCCTGACTCACCCTGACTCACAGCGAGACGCTGCAGCTGAAGGCAGCGTTTCCCCGAGGGAGCGCCCGGCTCGTCAAAACGCTGCCTCTCCTGTCAAAAAACAGACACCTCTCATCCTCTAAAGCGCACTTTCATGTACTTCCCCGCTGCTCGGAAAGTCCGGCGTGGATGTTTCTCACAGCGCACCAATCAAGCAACAAAATCGCTTCTGCGCCGGTCGTGGTTTGTTGTTGGTTCTTCCTCCCCAGACTCCTCACACTTCCAACAAATGTCGGTCAGCCGCCATGTTTGGGAGGATGGTGCTTCTTCAGTTCATTTTGGAAACACTGTGGCTAAAATGATGCCAGATACTGGTTTATCTCCGGTTTGACTGGACTTCCTCCAGAGGGACGGTGCAGCTTTCAGGAACAAAACATGGAGTCAGTGTGTCAGGAAAACATCAACTCTTTGTTTCTGGCAGTGCAGGCTTCTGCAGATGGAGGCCTTTAATAGAAGTACAGTTGATATTTGCCTTTTCTTCATGCTGTAGAAACTCCACTAAACTGACTTAACTGAAACAAAATTCATATATTGATGCAACAACTTATCACAAGTACCAGACAACAAAAACAAGTTGTTTTGTAATAATCATCTGCATTAAACTGATCATCATATGAGTGACTTACTTTCTCATAATTACTAAGTACTCTAAAGTATTCAAGTATTAATTAGTGTCTTGCACTGTCATTCCATACTGTTAGTGTAGTTTCTACCACCATAAGTAATCATACTTTGAGTTGATGAAGGCAGAAGTTTCAGGCAGTTTTTATGGTCTTTCCTCTCTGAAGACGCTTTCACAGCGCGGTCACCACTTTGGAGAGCCGGCCGAGCTGCAGTGGCACCTTTTTTCATTTATTCATATGGAACTAATGAACACATGAAGCAGACTTGAAAAGAGCTGATTTTTAGTGTTGCGGAGCTGAATCTGTGTGCTACGATCACCGACCGGTCCGGTCCAGAGCAGAGAAGGCCACACAGCTTCATGCTAATGCAGGTAAGAGCAGGGCCTCTTTGTCAGCTTTATTTATCAGTTTATTTATTCATTTAATCGCTCCATCGTCCTGTTTAACATCATCACCACTGAAACAGAATCAAGCTGCATCCACGAAAAAATTCTACTTCATTTAATAACTGACAAATAGTTTATGAATTTACATGAAGACTAAAGAGCTCAATACATTTGCATTTTTTTATATTTTGCTTTATTTTTTATTTATATTTTTAGAGCAGTTTTGTGCATGTGCATTTATATTTAAATGCTGTTTTTTCTTACCTGCCTCATGTCAGCTCAGTGTAAGCCATGTGTGTTTGAACTGCTGCTGCAGTTTTCCTGAGAGACTCAATAAAGCGTCTGTCTATCATCAAACACAAGAAATAATTCAATCACATTTATTGATTGAACTGACTGAATGTCCTCGTACATGCAGACGTTAGAAGCAGAAATGTCTGTTTATTCAGACTAAACCAGACGGTTGAGCTGAGATGACATTAAAAAGCAGCAGTTTAGACCGAAGCCTCAAACACAGCGCGGTGTCAGAGAGTCAGAGTCAGCACACACACGTGATCTCGAGCTCGAAACACACGACTCTGTGATTGCTCTCAGGCTCAGTTTGGCTCTGAAAGAGTGAAATGAAACCAACCTGCAGGTACCTGCTGGCCAGACCGCAGAATGATTGACTGCGTGAGGCCGTGAAACAATGCCTCACTCTCAGATTAATCACCAAAAACATGAGCGGTGAGAGAACCGGCCCGTGTGCTTTATTCAAGATTCATCAAAGTCTAATTACCAAATTCCATGTAAAAATTAATCAAAACATAATTAAAACATTAATCTTGAGAGGTTTTCCCCACTGCAGTCTATCAGTGACACAGCACCATCTATGGATGGAGGTGATTACTCAGTCTGGATAATCTGCAGCTATCTGACACTGAGAGAGGGATTTCAGTTTGAGCTCATCAAATGATCGTGTTAAAGCACCTTCTCCTTTTCACAGCATCCGATGTGTTGAGTCACAAATGCGCTGAATATTATGGATCACTTCATTATGTTTCACATTTACAGATCTGTTAACCTGAACATGAAGCAAATATTCACCTTGATGTCTCTGCACGCCTTCTGTGTGTGGAGTGTGTCTGTGTGTGTTGTGGTTTGACTTAAATTCTGAGAAATATCACTAAACTATATTTATAACATGAGCTGGATATCGTGTCCGTCTGACTGCAGCAGAGGACTCGGTACATGCAGGGAAAGCCATCCCGTCGCCTTGTGTCCTAATCCGTCCCTCAGGTTCATCCATGTAATCCTCAGAGAGGAAGGCAGAAAGGAATTTGTCCTCCTCCTCCTCCTCCCAGCAGGTGGATGTCTCTGTCCTCATAACGTCTCACCTGTTGTGATCTGTGCCAATCAGGATGTTAGACAGGGCGGCGATGGCAGGATGGTCCTGACACTGTTCCAGGCAGGTGAGAGGGTCGGCGCAGTCTCCCAAAACAGCTGCAGGTGGGGAAATGGGTGGTGGGTGTTTGTGACCCTGAGCAGAGCGCCACGGCGAGATTGTGTGACATTTCAGGTTGGCTGATCTCCAGATGCAGCTGAGCTCTTGTCTTGGACTCATTCTAAACTGCAGCTAAGCTCATCATTTCCACTTCCGGTCTACTTCCATTTACCTCAGGGTCACTGTTGTTTCTTTTGTTTACCTGGACTGAAGCTGCATCTTAATTTCCTAAACCTACTGAGACCTTAAAAACCCACTAAGACCTGACTGATTTAGATGGAAAAAAAATGTGTGTGTTTCCTTTTCCAGAATCATTCCTCATGTGTGTCAGTAAACATTGTGCCAGAAAACCCAAATCTGTCCCGACGTCACCGCAGCAGGTCTCCACAGCGTCCTCAGCCGATGTGATGTGTTGTTCAAACTTCTTCAGCCCGACAACGCACACCTCCTGGATGATAAATAGAGCTGCTGAAAACATCTAATTTGTGAGGCTGCTGGCTTCCCAATTGAAAAGCAATCAATACACCCATTAGCTCCACTGCCATTAGCTCCCAAACGTGTGAGCACTTTCCAAACGCCCTCAGAGCACAGCGTCATTCAGGCAAATATTTGTAGACAACCGTCTTCTTCCACACACCAGCATCTGGCTGCAGGCTGCAAGCAAAAAGCAGGAAGACTTACTGACAACCAGGAAGCTCAAGGATTTTTGTTCCTTTCAGTGAATGTTTTTTTCTGTCTTTAAGCTCCCTTGAAAATGCTGTTACCTTCAGTTCCTCCCATATGATTGCACCATGTACCAAATAAATGGCACAAAATGCTTTTATGCTATTTATTTCTGAAGTGTGTAGAATTTCATCCAATAAAACTTGATATACTCAACCATCGTATTATTCTCCATCCTGTTTTCTTATTCACATTATTGCATGTGTGAAAACAAATGGTTCAGCATTTTGGGAAATACGCTTAATAATCACTGTCTTGTCAAGAGGTGGATGAGATGATTTCTCTTGTTTATATAGCTCTACATCCAGGGGACAGTTAGCTTAGCACAAAGACTGGAAACGGGGGGAAACAGCTAGCCTAGCATCTCTGAAGCTCACTGATTAACTTGTCACCTCTTGTGTTAAATCCATCTGAAAACTGAAATGTAAAACAAGTTGCCATGTGGTGTGCGGGACTATCTCTCGGCTGGGACCAGTAAGTCTCTGGAGTCTCCCATGAACGGAGCCAGTTCTCCCATTTCAAGTCTTTCCAGGCTGCAGCTTCATATTCAACCGTCCATCTCACCGTCAGAGGAACACACTCATTAAAAGATAATCATGTTAGGTATATCAGGGTTTCTTTTTCCAGATAATTTCCCATGTGTGTCAGCGAGGGGTCAGACTGCGGCTCAGGGGGTAGAGCGGGTCATGCACCAATCAGAGAGTCGATGGTTCGATACCATTGCTCCTCCAGTCTGATGGCGCAGACTGGAAAAGCACTGTGTAAGGCAGCCATTAAAGTTAAACAACTGGAGTCAATATAATTTAAAAAAGAAAGAAACCCACCACATAAACTATTTAGTTAATTCTACTTTCCTCCTTAAATTTAGATGAACTCAGTGAAGCTACGAGACATTTCAGCACAAGAATCTGTTCTAATGACGTGACTGCAATCTGTGAAACGCTCATACACTTCGTGAAAAATGCAGGGGTTTTAATTGTTGGGTAATTGTGTAATTACAGAGCCGATGCAGTCCTGCATCACATTAACGTGCTGTGTTGCTATGCAGAGTCCAGTCCTCCAGCTTCCTGCCGAGAAATGGGTTCGCTTCCCTCTAATGCTGTCACAGAAACCACAGAGGGAGTCTCCCGTTTGTGTCCGACGCATTAGAGACGGATTATTAATCCTGTCGTTGAGGTCTGTCCGGGAATCCCTCTAATCTAATTAATGTCACTGTTTGTATATTTAAAGGAACGCAGTCTGTGCACAACTTGATAAACCTGCGTCCACGCCAGCGTCCTAATGGAGTGATTCACTCCAGCCCTGTCTCATTACTGTGGAGGGTAAACAGCTAAATAGCTCCACATCGCTCCCTCCTCCTCCTCCTCCTCCTCCTCCTCCTCCTCCTCCTCTTCCTCCTGCTGCTTTTGCTCACTCATGGTGTTTCTCTTCCAGAACTTGATTTCTGTATTTTTACTGTTTTGTTTTTACGAGAGTATTGTCCTCGCGCCCTCCGTAGAAGCGATGTCCTGGGACTTTTTTACGAGTACATTCTCAGTTTTATATCTGTTGCAGTTTTTTTCCTATAGATTAGGCCAAGTGATCTCATTGGTCACCTTGGAAGTGTGCCCCTCCCACTTGCGTGATGCTGTGTAAGGTGACATAGCAACAGCTGCTGAATGCTCATCAATCATACGTGTCTGCTGATGTTTATGCTCCCTCTTTGCAGCTACGTGTCCGCACTGCCAAACCCGACGTGGCCGCCTGTACCTCGTTGCTGGAACACAAAGTGTGTGCAGAAGGACGATAAATCTGGATGGAAACGAGATGACGCCGCCCGAGGACAGGCGCTAATGTTGACGGAGAATCTGTTACACTGATGGTGTCGTTAATGACCGTGGTCATTACAGGACGCTCGGCTCCTCTCCAGGCGGATGTGTCCTGACGATATGAGCGTGTATGACAGGGCTGCTTTGGAAAGCTCCAGACAGTCTCACCCGGAGGCTCCGTCCTGTCGCCCCAAGTGTCAGCAGAATCACATTTCCTCTGTGGTCTGGATCCAGTCCTGATCCTCCATCATAAACCTTCACGAAATACTTCACCTCCCTTCCCTCTCATGTCTCCTCCAACTCTAATAAGCTCTTGTCTTGAGGAAAAATCTTTTTTCCTCCTTCAAGCTTATTTCCTTTCCCTCCGCTTCTCTACTACACACAGTCAGTCTTTTTGCCATAGAAGCACAGATTCACTGTGTTTCACATTTTAGTTTTGGTCAAAATTTCTCCGCCTTTCTGAGACAAATTGAAAACTAACGATGAAACTTGAGCAAAAATAGAATAAATAAACATTAACTTTTCACTTTCATGGCTCCACAATACATTTTAGACACGCTGACGGTTTACAATCCCAGCAGGTCCCTTCAGTCACAAAGTGGAAATCTCGTCCATGAGCCTAAACGGAGTGTGGAGACGCAGAGTTCAGCATTTATGCACATAAGGAACAGAACAGACTGTCTGCTGCTCTCAAACTTCTTTTACAACCAAAGACCTTTTCAGTCAAGCCTCTTTTTCAAATGAACCCACCATATTTGCACAGTATGTATCATTATATCCACCCATTGTCTATACCTGACTATCCCTATTCGTGGCTGCGGGGGGCTGGAGCCTATCCCAGCTATCAACGGGCGAGAGGCGGGGTACACCCTGAACCGGTCGCCAGTTGATTGCAGGGCCACATATAGACACTCACACTCACAGCTAAGGACAATTTAGAGTCACCAATTAACCTAATGAGCATGTTTTTGGTCTGTGGGAGGAAGCCGGAGTACCCGGAGAGAACCCACGCATGCACGGGAAGAGCATGGTTCGACCTGGGGATCGAACCGGCAACCTTCTTGCTGTGAGGCACGCGCACTACCTGCTGCGCCACCGTGCCGCCCATGATTATATGTGTTTATCTTATAGTGTTTAGAAGTAAGATAATTGTTTATGATGACAGATGATATGTGGTAATTAAGTCATCACCCCCCGTGGAGTCCAGGTGATGGTGGCTGATGAGGAAGATGAAATGATGAAGAATCTGATGGGGAGGTGGAGGGGCTCATAGAACAGCTGCATGAGAGAACGGAGAGAGTGAGTCACATTTAAAAAGACAGCAGCGAGATGATAGGCTCACAGTGAAGGTGTGTCTGCGTGCTATTGGCCAGGTGACAGCAGGTGACGAGAACAGCTGACATCTCATTGGACAGCATGCGTGAGAGGAGTGAACGCAGGTTTGAGCCGAAGCAACAGACTGAACTGCGACTGGAGCTTTGTTGTTAAAGTTCGTAACAACACGAGTGCAGCTGCTGCAGTCGTCTCTATGACACTATCACACACCTTTAATAGAGCTTGTATTGCTGGCAGTGTTACTTCAATGGCTGCAGGTACTTCTACTGCTACGTCAACCACCACTAATTATAGTTTGTGTCATCACAACACTTTGATGTATGATCTGTCGCCAGTTCAACACGTGTTCTCATGTAACATGTAAAGGCTGGAGCGTAGACGGGCCAATGGCAGGCTGCGTCTTTAAAGGGAGTCTGTGTCAGGTTTTAAAGGCAAAAGGACACATTGGTGCTTTGGTAACCAATAAAATGCACCACAGGCCATTACAGCCTTACCTGGTTCGATATGACAAGCAGCTATATTGTTGTTTATCACTGAATCAGCAGCTTTTCACTGCTTATGTAACTGGTACACCATGATTTAGCATATAGACGAATTCGCCTCCAGTGGCCACCATGTCTGCCGTTCAGTAAAAGTGGCTGGCTTTTAGGCTCAGCTAAACGTCCCATTTCAAAGTAGAACCCGATTGATTTGACACACCAGAGTCTGTTTACAGGTCCGAGGGGGCAGCGCTGCGTGTGGGAGCCGTGTGAAGCCTGAATGTTTAAGTGTCGGCTTGAAAAGGAAAGAAATCTGTTTCAGTCAGAAGGGGTGATGTGACCTCTGAAGCTGCGCCTCAGCAGGCTACGTTAGCTACTGCTAGCGTAGCACGCCAAATCTCTGACCAAACTGTTGGCGGTCGAGTTGGTTGTGGGTAAAGAAGGCATCAGGGTTTGGCATGGAAGAAGAACGTGTGGACGACAGATCTCATCCTGCTCTGCTGACGAGACAAACTTTTGTCATAGAGGGTTTTATAACAAAAACGCAGAAACAGGGAAACATATGAAAACTAACTCAACATCTGTCTTTGGATATCTTACATGCTCTTTCGTTTAGCCCTCTGACCATCCTCTTTAATGCAGCGTGTGGTTGAAAAGTCTCCACTCGCAGCAGCCAGACCGCCGCTGTTGATAAACCTGCTCCACATTAGACCACAGGCCCCCTCATGAATAAATGAAGCGACTGATGCTGCCTGGAGATTTAGCTTGGTGAGGAGAAGGACTCGGGGGCTCAGTATGTTAATGTCCTCTGTATAGATTACACTGCTTACTAATTCATGCAGGAGGAGGTAATTTATTGGGCTTTCACAGAGGTCCCCAGTGGGAGATAAATGCTGTCTGTCCGGCCCTCTGCTGAGACCTCTGAGAATCCCTAAAAAGGAGGGTAAATTGGTTTTTACTGGACTCCACAGGGAAGCCTTTTTAGATTGGTGAGCTCTGGTGGACTACTGCACTTTACTCACCCTCTGGTAATGCAAATCAGGATTTAAAGCATGAATATATTATTTATTTTGTTTGCCTGGTCCAATACAGACCAAAAATAAGTTCCATTTTCTGAATGACAGGCATTAGAGGTCAGGGGTCAGGCCAATGCTGCCTGACAGCCGAACAAATTTCCCCGTGACCCGACAGTGACGAGGGATGAGGGAGGCGAACAAGCGCTGAGGAGGCAGAGATGATATGAACTTTATTGATCCCTGAAGGGGAAACTGTGCGGCTTGGATATAAATATTTGATTTATGATCCACACTGTGACAGCGACGGCTTCAGTGTTGTGGGTTCAGCAAACCGTGCAGGCTGTCATGTAAAGGCCGTCATGCATCCTTTAGGCTCCAGACTGAGCAGATTCATTCATTCACACGACGAACATAGTCAGAATAAACAATATGCTGCATGTACATCGCTATACACACGCTGACGTCACATTAATGTAGAATTCTGTTGTGTGGACATCAGCGCGACCTGATTGTTTATTTGTCCGTTCTTATTGTTTCAGAGCCCAGTTGCATGCTTTCTATGAACTCTGCAGAGGCTTAGCACCGATGCACAGAGGACGAACCCCTCAGACTAAACCGCCAACTCTATGCACAAGACAGAGGTGGGTGTCAGACCAACTGGATGGCTCTTTGCAGCAGCTTTTGTGCTCCTTCCATCTCACCAACGCTCTAACATGCTGCTCCACAACCTCCCTTTGCTATTCCATTGGCTTGAGATGCTGTGACTGTGAAGGCCTCAGCATGGTTCATAATCTTCAGTCATTAAATCATTCAGAAATCCCTCGTGTTCGGTGTGCATTTGTTCTGTTTCTCCTCATATTTATTCAGATTCTTCCTTCAGTTTGTCACCCGTCTGTATCTTTTGGATTAAGGCATTAAAGCTGCTCTTATTAATATTTCTGTATTATCACCAGCTCTGCAGCTTTATTGAGTCTTTTAGCTCATCGTTTCCTCTCATCAGCCTTGTTTCCACTCGCAGCAGCCTTGGTCTCGCATTAAAGACGTTGAGCTTCCTGCAATGTGACAATGTAACACACGCGCGCACACACACACACACACACACACACACACACACACACACACACACACACACACACACACACACACACACAGATATCGATGCTTCACAATGCATCGAGCTGCACTGTGAAGCAGTTCCACAAATGCCACAGAACTGCATTAAAATAAGATCTAGACTGAGTTAATCAAAAATCTGCTATTCAAATTACAATTCCCAGTAGTCTCAATTTAAAATACATAAAAGATCATAATCTGACCCTTAACTTGATCTAAGCCTTATCCTAGTATTAACTGCATCTTATTTTTTAATAAAAAATCTGCTCTACTGCTAATTTAATAAGAAGCTGTAAAACAGGAAAACTTTAAACTCCTCTTCAGACATTTGATCCACACATCCAGATCTGAAACGTGATGACTTCCTGCACAGCACGTCTGTCTTTGAGCTGCTGTTCCTCTGCTGCAAACCCACCGACTCCCTCCACCCGTCCGAGAGGGCGGCTCGCTATCACAGCCACGCGAGCTGCTTTATTCGGTTAAGTGCTGAAGATGGAGATGAGGCGCCGACTGCTCGAGACACAAACGACGCATTAACCGTGGACGTCTCTCCCCGCGGAACTGTTCCAGGCTTTTCTTTGCTGGATCGTGGGAGAAAATGTGCAGATGAATCTGCTACAAACACACTCATTAGGGCCAGAGAAGCTGTTTATTTATGATTTAGGATTACCTCCCTCGCTAAGCCGTTGATACTTTAATTAACTTCATCCGTCATCGCGATAATGCTGAATTTGTCGGCTCCCCATTGTTCATTGTTTCCCTGCAGGTCGGATGTTCTTTGCTTTGCTTGTGTGACCTGTTTTGCAGCCGTGTATGTTGGAGGAGTTCGTCTTCTGGGCTCCCTCCTGTTTGTGCGAGTCGTTGCAACAAATAGCCATCGTTCTCCTCTGACCCCCTTCTGTGATGGATGGAAAACATGGCCGCAGCCGAGGGGAGGAGAACGGGGGGAGAGGAATGCTCTGTCTGGATGCCAATGCTAGGGGAGGACAGTAATTTGGTTTTACCCATGCACATTGGTGATTTCACATAGGAACATCTTATTTCCTGGAAGTATTAGAATCAATTTTTTCGGGGGCCTGTGGTTCGATTTGTTGCCTGTTGCAAGGAACATTTCCAATTTCTGTTGCCTGAGGTTTATTACCAGTCTTCAGGCCTTTCTGAGCAGCGTCAGTATGACCAGGGGAGGTCAGTAATTCGATTTTCCACATAAACACTGGCCCATTTCACTCACTTACCCACATGGAAAAATGATATTTGAGGAAACTGGGTAACCCAAGAAGCTATGAAGCAGCTTCACCCACAGTGACAGGAAACGTCCAAACTTTGAGAGACTCCATCAGCAGTTTGTTAACAATGTTGATGCTTCTTCTTCTGTACATTTTATTCTGTTAAATACTCCACCTGTGTGTATTTCTATCTTTTTCCACCTGCTCCATCTCCTTGTTTCTGCTGTAGCAAACACCTGCTTGGCCCTCAGGGACCAATAAAGCCTCATCCAATCGATGCAGCTCTGCCCCATCACTGGCTATATGACCACTGCGATCCAGATGTGGGGTATACAAGTAAGTAATTGTGTGCAACAGCAGATGTTGATCTGAGCTGGACTGAAATGCCCTGATGTCCTCCAGAGAGATCATGGAAATGAAAACCGCATCAGATCTAAAAGTTTTTGATCGAGCCTGTCGATGCCTTCTGCCGCATCATGCCAAAATTCAATACTATGACCCCGTGTCATTTCCATTGCTCACAGTTTCCCATAAAACACGTCTATGCCTGCCAGGGTGGAAAGCCTCTGAAACATTTAGATCATCCTGGGGCTCAGTGTTTCTTTTAGGAGGGTTAGCAGCAGCGCTTTAAAGCAGACTGAGGAAAGTTTCACTGCAGGCTGGAATAAAATCACAGCGGTGTTTCCTCTGGTCAGATGTCTGGAATAGAAATAAATGATCGTCTGATCATCTCGCTGGTACGTGCTCTTTAAAGCTGCTATGTGTGGCATTGTTGGGTGATTATAGCCAATTTCCAAATATTCCCATGGCAGAGAAAAAGAATTAGACATTCATATTTCCATGTTAGATGTGCAGGAAAGAGGTGTGGCAGCACAGGTGTCTTCCACAGCATCTTTTCAACCACCTGTCTGTGGGTTAGGGTTAGGGTTAGGGTTAGGGTTACCAGCCCATTGGTTCCTACTGAGGATAACCAGGAGGCCTTCGGTGAGCAGTCATTGATCAGTTAACGAGTTGGACCTTTCACAGAAGCGCTTCGTGCAGTCATTAGATGAGGATGAGCATAAAGTTCATTATCAGTTTATTTCTGTGCTTTTTCCCGCAGCAACAGTTTGATCAGGATACAGCTGCACTCATTAAAGAGGAGATGACCGCCAGCACATGATTCAGTATCTCCCTGGATCTACTAAACATGATTTACTAAAGATGTTACGTGCCGTGACTCAGAAAATGGCCACTGAGGTCAACAGTGCTCGTAAATGACCAAACAGTGGACCATAGCAACTGGTGCATCTTCCCCGGAGAACACCTTTGACTTATCCGAACACAGCAGGGTGGCCAATAAAAGGAGCATTTTCATTTATATGAGGAATAAAAAGGCTTCTTAAAGCTCCTTTACAATAAAATAATCTCCCCGTGGGCCAGTTTATACTGAATCAGGTGTTTACATGAGGCGTTTAAGCTTGGTTTCATATTAGGAGAAGCTCAACAATCCTTCTGCAAGCACACATGAGCTACCACATTTACCCCGTTTAACCTGCCTTTTCATTTTTTTGGAAAGCGTCTGAGGTTTCTTATAATTACTAAACCACAGTTTCATCCAACTCTGCAGCTTCTGTCAGCTTTACTCAGCTTTTGAGCGTCTTTAACCTCACTGTTTTTGTTTTCCACTGAACCCACCGTACACTAATATGTTGTGTTTTCGACATGTTCCTCAACCCTCAAGAGGGCAAAAAATCAACAAATGCAGCTTTAAGGCTGGAAGTCATCTTATTTAACGTTGTGTGACAGCATCAGAGATATTCTGTGTCAGCTCTTCGCCGACACTTCATGATGTTTAGATGTTCTGTGCATCATGTGATACACATTTCTACAAAATTCAGCCTGAAATATTTGGTATCTTTAAATCTGTGGACTCTCCATAAGAATTAACACTAATGTTCTCTCAGTTTGAACCTTTTAATTTCTTCTTTTTTTTTTTTGCTTTATGCAGCTGGGCCACTTTGCTTGCATTAATACAGTAAGTTATTCTCCTTGAAGGAGATCTCAAACCCCCACAATGTTTGATAGCGTGAGCTTGATGTGCTTGACATGACTCTACTGAAGATGCTTCAGGCCGCAGCAGCTAGTTTGATACGGGAGGAAGCCACCGGACATCTTAACTCTCTCATATGAAGATGCTGAAATTTTCATTCGGTGGCTTCACTTTCTTTGGTAAGCAGAAAAACTGAATTAACTGTTCCTGTAAAAGCAGCCAGTGTTTCAGAGAGAGAGAGAAAGAAATGAAGAGCACCTAAAGACGTCCTGCATCTTAAAATCCCCTCATCATTATGACCCGCCTCACCTCGCCACATGCTTAATTACCCTTGACTGTTCACGGCTACGTAATTAACATTCTCACATATTTCACCAGCAGATGCAGAATCATAACAGGCCGTGGCATTGTGGCCGGGTTTTGACTTTGGTGGAGGTTGTTGCAGGAGCTTCTATACCTGCCTGGTAATAATACAGGCTTTAATCTCGCCTCAGGGGTAATTTATAGAGTAGAGCAGGAGGGGGAGGGGGGTCCTGAGGAGAGCTGATAGATAAATCAACTAAATGAACAAGGGGACTGCAACCTTACCTCATGCTCGGTTAGACTACCAGAAGCTTCCAGGATGACAATATGGCTGCACGGGCTGGACGAGGCTCTGCATTATGAGCTGTGGCTACGTGCTTTCTGTAACTCGCCAGAGCGTCCTGCGCGATCTGAAGAGTTTTCGTAGCTGCGGTAAACCTTCAGATGTCTGTGTGTCGTCAAATATGTGAAGAGATAAAAGATATTTTGCAGTTTTTGTCGACATTTGTTGGTGAGACAGCAGAAAAGTCCGATTGAAGCCGTTCACCTGGGGAACAAACTCATACATCAGTGTCTTTGCTATCTGCGCGAGCTAAGCCACTGTTTCATTGTGTGCGTGAAGATGGATTTCAGAGATGTTCTGAACGAATGGAGCTGCAACACCAAAACCTCCAAATCAGCAGCTTTTTGCTCCCCTCACTGGTACCTGAAAGCATCAACATTCAATGGTCAGCTCAAGCATAACAGTGTTTTACTCTCGGGTTTAAAAGTTTGCTGAAAGCCTGAAAAGCCACAGAAGCAATCATGATCCATTATCTGAGTAAAGCGCTCTTACGGAGGCCTAAACTGAACCAAAGAGGTCCAACCTGCAGCGGACTACAGCATAAACATCAGCTCACAACACAGCTCACATAGTGACGCAATTCATTCATTCACACATTCAGATTGAGGAAAACTTTATTGATCCCTGCAGCGATGTGCTTAAGAAATGCTCCAAAATACAGCATTGCCTAAAAAGTCAACTTGAAAGCCACGAATCTCCTGAAAAGATCTTTTTTCACTGTGACTATACGCTAGCAGTGGTCAGGACAAATCCCGTCGTTTATGCTGCAGGTCCGTCAGCTGACACATGGCGTCTTTCATTGCACGGCGTGCTGAGGTGCGCGGCTTCAAACATTTTAAATGATGGCTAATTGGCACGCAGGCATGGTGTGAAAAATACTGTCAGAGGAAGGAAACGCGCCAAATGGAGGATTTGACCTACATCGGCTGGTGGCTGGGAGTTTTCCCGGCGAGTGGAGCTGAGCTGACGTTAATTAGGAGGAAGAGGACACTTTCCCTGAATCTGTCATGACTGCTCATCAGCTGTACGACTCCCAATCTGTCCAATTTCTTTCTCTGCACAGGAAATATCTATCCATCCATCTACATCCACAGCATGTATCCATGGTGCAGCTTGTTGCGCTGGATTGTGATGCAGGGCCTTGACAGAGCTCAGAGTTCTGATTAATGGCTCAGCTCTGGGTCAGAATGGCGTAATTGGCGACTGGCTTTCTCTGCTTTTTCATTTTTTCCTTCCCGACAGACCTCTGGCTGAAGTGTGAGCACAGCTCTGCAATGGCTTCCGAGTTAGTGTCAAATCTGGAGCTAACCGCAGCCGCAACAACATTCTGGACACTTTTTCAGCAGATTTGAGTCATATAACGCCTGAGGAGGGAACATAAACAGAGGCTGGGAGAGTTTGCTGGTGTTTATTTGGGAACTCGGCTGGCACAGCATCTTAGGCCACAAGCTTCTCCAGAGAGGCTGATTTAATCAGCGCTGCCCTCTGCTCCTAACTTAGCCTTGTCTTAAAGTATAACTTCAGCCTTTACCTGCTTTACCCTGTTTCACCTCGCTCACAACGACTCCTTAAACATCCAGCTGAATTTAATTTAATTCTCCCTTTAATTTCATTTGACTTAAATTATCACGACCTCTGTGTAAACAGATAGCAAATTACATCTTTATGAAGAATTCAGAGCTTTTACTGGAGTAAAAGTAGAAATACCACAATGTAGAAATAAGTAAAAATCTATTATTAGCATCAAAATATATTTGTAGTACCAAAAGTAAAAGTACTCCGTCTGCAGAATGAATGATTTCACAGCATTTTATCAGCTGACTGTTCTTAAATAGTCGTTACAGTTTGTATGGATATGAAATGTGACAGACTAGAGGTATAAAGCAGCATATAATGTAAATACTACCTCAGAATGATACTTATAACTTAGTGCTTTAGTAAATATAGTTTCATTTCATCACTGTGTGGATCACTACACATCAAACATGAGCAGTTCTTCTTTTGGTCTCATCTGTATTCTGAAGTAACGTCAGCATGAAGGTCACAGAGCAAATCAAAGGGCTTTAAGGGAACATGATTCTCCTCATTTCATGGCAAACTGCCCCTTTGATCAGAGCTACTCGGGTCATTTTGTCCGAAGCTTGTCGTAACAGTAAAGTTGAAAAAGTACCTGCTTCCTCTTTTGTTTGTTTTGTAAAAGTAAAGATTTTGATGTGAGGATGGAAACAGGAACAGGAGTTTTCAGAGAATTCGTCCTCTGAGCTCCATGAATGTCCACTTCAAGTCTTTGGTGATATCTGTCTGGGAACATGATATTTGTTATTAAATGTTTGTGTTGTGTTTTTATAAATGACATTTACCCTGACGAGGGTTCATTACCTTTAAAATAAAGCTTTAACTGGCAATGATTTTTGTCTAAATGAGACCTTCCTCACAAGACTAATGACAGCATGTCATTAGTTTAAATGCTGAACGTGACAAAATCCAAAATGAAACTAAAAATAATGAAGATGGCTGCTGGTAAAGCTCTTAACCCACAGCACTGAGAAGCTTCTCTAATGAGGCCCTCTATCAGGTGTTTAAATCATTACTCTTTCTGTCAGGAGCAAAAAAAATGTGACGTTATTAAAAATGGATGCACGTGTTTACATGCACATAACCAGAATCTTTACCCAAACCTGGACCATCGAGTCCTTCCATATGTAATGGAAAGCAATGAGAAATTATGCATTTTGTCATTGAGCCTGGAAGGCGTCCTCTGGTGGCACAAGGCACAGCGATTTCTTGCTGTGGGCTGAAATTGTTGGACAGAACCGAGCAGCCGAGTGACGTCACGGCTGAAAGAAGGTTGTTGCTGCGCAGCCCCGCGGCTCAGCTGTCACCCCACAGGTAGCACACCCTGGGCTCAAACCCCCGGGGCTGCATGGAGCCCTCATACGTGATGCATGACACGATTCCTTTTCAGGATCTCTTCAGATATTAATGTGTTCCCCCGGCTGATCGAGCAGAACCAATGTCACAACAGCAGAGATGTAATGAAACAGAAATGTCACACTTTTGTCGTCCTTCCATGAACGCTGATAGACGGAACCAGTAAACCAGCGGCCATGATTCCACCCAGCACCTGAGCCTCATCTACCAATAATCTGTAGCCATGCATGTTATCTGTCACGGGAGGTAAATCCCTGCAATCCTCCAGTCATGAAGCTGATTTGATTTTCAGCCGCAGCAACGCGTTTCTCTTTTCCTTTCAGCCGACTGATAATACAGATAGCTGTTACTTATAATGTGCAGCCATGTTTTCTTTTTCTTCCAAATGGTGACATGAGAGCAGCGGTTATCACTGCAGATCCTCTGTAATTGTATTTCAGGGCTCAGTGCACCGCACATGCAAACAGAATAATGGGAATGATGTTTTTTGTATGTATTTCTGTGCTGTTTGATGCCGCGCAGGCAGTCATACTTCACTTCCTCCTCAGCTGATAAAAGAAGCTGCTTATTGCGAACAATTAAAATGCGAAACGTGTCTATATTATGTATTTTTTTTAGCGTTTTTACAGCTCAGGTTGCTCAAGATAGTGCAGGTTTTTTTAGGTGAGTCACAGCTAAAGAATATCTTTGTTTTGGTTGCAGGACGAGGCTCAGAAAGGTATTTTAAGGTCAGCGCTGAATCAGAGGCAGTTCGGGGTGATTCAAAGTGGTTTCAATAGGGAGCATAAATCACATATACCCCGAGGAGGGTTCATTACCTTGAAAATAAAGCTTTTACCACTGATTGCATTCCGTAGCCTTGCACAGCTCCTACAGCTGAACATAAGCCCTCAAAATCACTTCACGTCGTCCTTGTTCTGTTTACAACCAGAGCAGAAACTTAAGATTTGATGGAAGAATAATGCAACCCCAAAACACATGAGAGCTGCTCCTTCTCAGCCGTTGCCTGGTTAAGATTCACACTGAGTGCTCTTTCTGCAGAGTCATTTCTCAAACGTCGTGAAGAATGGCGCTATGATAACAGGTGTGATGCACAGTCTGCGTTAGTGTGCTGGATAGAAAACAGTGAAGAAGACAGCAAGGTGAAGGCATTCCAGTACTAAAACTCCTCACCTCATGTCTGTCTCCCCCTCTCTCTCTCTTCTTCGACAGTCCAGCCTCCCACTTAAAAATCGGAAGGCGATTGCTGACGTCTGTGCTCTCAGTAACGTATCAGTGTTGTCTCAATAGCTACAAATCAATCTGTGTCCGGACAGCCTCCGCAATGCAGGCACAGGGCTCCCGCTTGGCCGAGGCTGCGAGCGCAGTTTGCTGGCTGAGCTGCCCTGTGTGTTTGTCAGGCTGGGGGGGGGGGGGCTTCAGACAGAGGAAAACAAAGCAGGACAAAGCTGTTTTTGCATTAATCGTCACTAATTCCTCTCTCAGTTCTCATCCCTGAAAATATGCACAAGCATGTGCTTTTAACATTTCTCAGCTGATTCAATTAGCGTCTGTCAACAAGGGCACTACAATAATACACACACGCTGCTTTCACATTTGATCAGCACTGGGGAATGAGTGGATTTAGGGGTCGAAGAGAAGATCAACAATTTCTCAACCTATTATTTCCCTGCATGAGTGTGAGTAAAGCTGGTTCTGAAAAACTGTAGGAAAACTGTTGTATGACAATGATAATCTCATCAATCCAATCTTATCATTTTTAGCATTTATTCAAAAGCAAACAGCTCGCATCATGTCCAGGAAACCAAAAAAAGCAAAGAAAAAGAGGCTCCAAATCAAAGCATTAATATGAAAAGAAGAATCAGACACAAATTAAGATCATGTCCGATTTTGTTATTTCCTGTTTTATGTTGAAGGTTTTACCTCATGTGTGGTGTTCTGCTTTACTTCCTGTATTTTCCCGCCTCTGTGATTGTCTCATTGTTTCCACCTGTTCCTCGTTCCTCCTCCCTCTCCTGTTTATTTAAGCCTGTCTCTCCCTCAGTACTTGCCTGGTCTTCAGGCCTCTTGTGTCGAGCGTTGCTGGTGTTTCACTTTGGTTTTGACCCTCCTCTTAGTCCTGATCTGTGCCCCTTTGTGACAGACGATGAGCTTACACTTCCAAGTTTCTCATAAACCACAATTTAGCTTCTTTCTTTATAAATAAATTCATATGTAAATGCTTTGGGTTCATGTGAGAAGACTCAGATAAGCTCCAGGCAGCAAACTGCACCATGCAAGCTTAAACTTTTCAGCATTTCAGTCAGAGACACTTAGAGAATTCAGCCTTTTCTGCAATGACAGTACATCACACCTTAAACACATGAATTAACTTTAAATTGTATTTGATTCACGGTACCAAATACCATGAAGGTGGAGGTCGGGCTGTTGGAGGGAACTGCAGCAGCAAACAACGTTTTCCACCTGCATGAAGATGATTGGATGTTACTTGTCAGGTGGTAGCCGAGCAGCGAATGAATGAGCCAGCGATGGTGAAGAATGAAACCGATCCAAGTGCAATTTAATAAAATAAATAACATAATGCAAAATTTGATCATAAAACGAGCTAAAACAGCCCGACCAGTAGCTTCATCTGTATCCGCGTTGATCACTCTGATGGATCTGCTGTGCCGTCCAATTGTTGTAAACTACTTGCTATGGTGGACTTTCATGCTTGGTTGATATAAAAAGTTACTGGCTCTTCAGGAAACATGCACGATGCTGTCTTCCAACATGGACACAGTGTTATTGTACATTTTTGGAGCTGGATTGTGAAAATGCCACTGCGGCTGTGCTTCAACAGTCGACACGCTTTCAGTCACAAGCAGAAAATCAGTGAAATCAGCTGCTGCAGAGATCAGTCTGAAAACGCTGCCAACTCTTTGACCTGTGTGGGACGCGGCCGAGAATCCACTGAGCTAACTGTCTGAAATGTCAAGCTAATTTTTCACTATCTTTTTCTTTCTGAAGTATAGTTTTGGCAGTCTGGGGCGGCGATGAGCTCCGGGGGGGGGGGTTATCTGATCCCCATTAACTCTGCGATACGTGTGCGGTGATTTAGTTAGCAGGTGTTGAAAGCTTGAGGTGAGGAAGTTCACAGAGAGTCTGCTGAAAAGAGCGAGCCGAAAGAACGCTGAGAAAAAGTTTTCTGTGCTAACAAAATGACTTGAAACCCAAAAGGGAAAAAAGGAAAACAGTAATTTTGCCTGATCTTCCCCTGTCATCTCTCCCCGCAGTGTGTGTTTCAGCGTGTGTGTGTGGGTGTAACACAAAGAAACACAAGCTGAGAGTCATAAACACACCAAATAGCTTCTCAAATTGGTTCTCTCAGGAGAAATAAAAGAAAAAGCGGAGTATCAGGGAAGAACAGCAGGCTCTGAGCACATTTATCAGTTTATGATCAGCATTAATGAAAACGCAGTGATTCCAGACAGGCTTCAGATGAAGCGTCTCATCCAGAAAACAGCACACTTTTCCCTTTGTTTGTGCAAATAAAGACTGACTCAGCGATTCTCCCGCCTATCAGCAGTCGGTCAGTCTCTTTGATCCATGATGGCGATCTGTAGCTCACCTCAGACAACGAGCTGTGGATGCTAAAAAGCATCACATGGGCTGTTTCTGACAAATGGCCTCTTTGTTGTTCAGGCTGCAGGATCTGCAGAAGCTCAAGATATCGTATAGTTTACAAAAAGGTGGCCAGCAATGTGACGAGAGCACTCAGACAGGATCTGAACAGTAAAACTGCGGGACATCGAAGCACAGCTGAGAGGTGAAAGACTCTTTAAAGCTTCCTCACGTTTGCTCCACAGACCAACACCGACTGTGCCTTCACAGCATCGTCCGTCTGAAGTCTGCTCGTGTGTGTGCTGTGGGTGTAAACCTCCACAGTGCAGCTGCATCAAACACCACCTTTATTCACAGAGAGCATCAATGGAAAACTGAAGGCTAAAGATGCTTCCTGGGCTCAGATGCTCTCAGCCGTCTATGAGTGGCCACTTGTTTATCAATCACATTTAAGTAGGTTCAAGGTGGATTTATGATATTAGTGGGAAAAGGGACCCTGGATCAGCTTTGTTAGTCACTACATTCAAAGCCATTTAACACAGCGGTCCAGTGACGTTATCTTGTAGCTGTGAAGAAACTTTTTAGTGAGGTTAGAGGCAGGCTGTCGTCGTACTTCAGCAGAATTACAGTGAAACTTTTACTACATCAGATCTGTAAAAAACAAAGCAGAGAGAGGAAATGGACTGTCTGTGAGGGCTCTCCAGATGATAAAAGTAATAATGTGTTTCATGAAGCTGTGGCCTCGGGCACAGCTAAATGTCTTCTGCTTGGTCTCGGGGTAAAAACCAGATTTCTCATTTGGTTCCCCACTGAAAAGCTTAAAAGACAAATGGAAGCGCTTCGGGCGACCTACAGCAGCTGGAGAGGCGTCACGCGAACGTGCCGGCCGCTGCACAGTCGCTGTGATCCATCTCTGATCACTTTGTTTTGTCTGTGTCTCTACGACGTCCTCGGGCAAACTGTTCGTCATCGGACCCGAAGCAGCATCTGCAATCAATACATGAGACGGAAAGTGAGCTTAATAGAACTGCAGAGTAAACTGCTGTACTCCGATTCCCTCCTGTAGCATACAAGAGAGTACATGTACACATAAAGAACTACAGGATAGACCTGAGAATATACAGAACGTCAAAGGTCGAGGGAGATCGAAACAGATTTTCTAAACATATTTGATTCATTTTTTATTTTAAATATATAAAATTTCAATATATCAGCCAGTGTGACCTTGTCTGCATGTCATTTCTCCCTGTGGATGCGTCTCCCCTGTCATGACCCACAGTCTGAGAATCACTCTCAGCGGCTGATTTCTCCTCATCTCAATCATTTTTCTGCCGTCACTGCATCACATTGCATCAGCCGCAGTTAATCAGTCGTGCATTTGCTTCTCCGAGCTTTTAATATGCCTTTAAACACCAAATGACATTAGAACTAGAATCAAAACACAGGCTAACTCCAGTTTTTTACTTAGTTTGAGCATTTTCTGGTAATGCCAAAGACTTTCTCAGTCATTTTGTTATTTGGGGGATTAAATACTGACCAGGCAGAAAAGCGAGTTCAAGTCTGGGGTCAAGTCGTTCCAGGTGAAAAATGAGCTCTCCATCTCCAGACTCAGACTGTCCATAAAAGCACACAGGGCCTAATAAGTTCACATTAAAACATTACTCATGTTGTGCTGCCTGACAGAGAGGCTGTGACCTTAATCTACGACCAGAGGTCACACACACTCACACACACACACACACACAGCCACTGTGCAAGAACTCATTCCACACTCAATAAATGCTTGTGCGGCCAGGCAGACAAACCCTCTCACAATTTAACTTGTCAGAAATGGTTTTGTTGGGGCTAAACAACCTCTCTGCAGCTGTGCTCCACCCTGGCAGCCAGCTGGAGCTTTGGACCAACAATCCATTGACTTTGTTTTAAAGTGACTTCAACATATTGCATATTGCAGGTTCCGCCTCTCTGACCCTCCGGCTGCAGAAAACTACAGTACAACAGCATCTCTGGCTGATTTCCTCTCGGCTCCACGCGTCTGCAAGGCTCCGTGACAAATGCTTGTTTGCGATTGTTTCAGGTTTTGTTGTCACTCCAGGGGATCGTGCATCTCCTCACTGCCTGACGTAGAAACTTTTCTCATTTTAAAATGTCAAGATTTGGCAGAAATGGTGAAGCTGTCAGCCATCGCAGCTGTTCTCGCCTTAGTGACACCGATTCTATGGAGATGCATTCACTTACATTTAAAAAGTGTGATTAACGACTCGATCCGTGACTTCTGTCAATAGTCTCTGGTGCATGTGCTTAAAGAGGTTTTGTTTGCTTCCTGAGACTTGAGCTCAAGGCTTCAGGCTTCAGGGTAAGACTTTGTTTGCTTTTTTGCAGAGTGTTATTTCCCACAATAACACAAACACATCACAAGGTCATTCAAGAAAAAACAAAACATACAATTAGCAAAAAAAGGAAAGAAAAAGCAGGAAGGATGCTTTGAAACGAGAGGTCAGTTCATCGTCTGCTGGTTTTAAAGCCGCCGCACGTCAGATCCAAACGGAAATTCATGCAAATGTAAAAATGTGAAAAATTTATGTGCATAAAGTTTGCACGGCTAGCGTGCACACCAAGCCTGTGAGGAACTGCGAGCTTCTCCATGTTCCATTTGCTTTTCGCACCAGTGGTCAGCAACAGTCTCCCAGCAACACCAGCAGCACTGATTATATTTAGCTTTTTATGCGTCTTAACAAAAGAAAAAAAACATGCAGATGTGATGAGAAGATTGAGCTATTTACTGCCTGGCAGCGTGTTTGAGGGATCGGGACGTTTTAATTATTTTTACGACATCTGAAGAGAAAATTAGCCGATTTTCTGTTGCCATCATTCACCTCCATCCGACTGCTTTTGTTGATTCAGCCTGCAATACCTGCTTAGCTTCAACTGTAACGCGTCTTATAAAACACCCAGAGTGGTATTTAACAAATGCTTGATGACACATTATTACAGCTGAGGGGCAACGCAGCGAACATGAGAGTTAATACGACTGTGACCTTTTCAAAACCGAAAATATTTCCGTTCATTCTGTCAGTTGATTTAGGAAGGTGTCGCAGTACGTGCACGTTGTTACAACCACTGATTTGATTTTATACCTTAACTTTTCTGATCAAGCAGGAAGAAGAACCTGTCAGGAAGTTTCACATCAAATTTGCACAACAGCTCCTGTCAAAGGATTTTTCAGCCCATATGTCACTAATGGAGGATACTAACTTGCCCTCATGTTATGTTAAATATTCTATTGTGGCCCTTGCTGGTTGCAGCGAAGAAGCTTTTTCTGATGCCACGATTCAGCCGCGCTCATCAGGTCAGAAACAGGAACCTGGGTCATCTCTACGGGTCTCACAGTGGACAATATGCAGCATGTGTGTAGCAGAATGCTGAATATTACATGTGATGTCAAAGCGAATATAGAACAGGCCAGAAATAACCTGGTCACCTGCGCTGACACTGAACTCTCCAGGGCTTCAGAAACTCCTAAGACATGCCTGTATCTGCAGTGTGTGCGTCTGATACGAGTGTGTATGTGTGTATATGTGCTCACACACACACCCTTTGCCTGCAGCAGTACAGTAAGTGTTCTCCTGGGGGATTCTGGGTAGTGGGAACAGAATAATACCAGTTCATGTTGGGAAACAAGAATAATAGCCTTTCCAGCTGCTTCATAAATCTCCCAAACCAACCACCATGTCTAGTTGCAACATGCATGTGGTTTAGCAGAATTAGGTGTGTGTCAAAAGCAGAGTACAAAGCAGTTTCGTACACATTCAGCTGGACGAGAGCCAGCTGAAAATGTAGCTGTGGTGTCTGTGGACATGCATCTGCCTGAGGGGCTTCATGGATGGAGGTCTCAGTGACATACATGTTCTCCTATGGTGCAACATTCATGATGATGTGATGTGGGAAACTCGGGCGCGCTGGTGTTATAAATAATAATTTCCACCTGGAATGAATATTAATGTCGTGTTGAGCTATGGTGGTGTACAAGTTTATTCATCAAAATGATTCAGCAGCTCGGTAGTTTGTGCTAAGTTGGATTTAACAGAGCTTCCAGAAGATTCTCAGAAATAACTGCCGTCACATCGACTTGAAGGTAGCTCAGGAGTTCGCTCTGTTAGCAAAGTGTTAACAAACGTCAGCTAGCAGAGGAGACGGACACATTAGCTGGTGTGATGTTAGCTTAGTTAATGTGATGCTGCTTCCCAATTTTTTCCAATTTTGGCAATTCCTGGTATAGCACATAGTTCTACTACATGAAGGAGTACATTAGTGAGAGTACAGGCTTTATAAACCCATCAACTAAACCTTCCTCTGCTGTCAATGTGAACAAAATATTTTACAAATTAGCTCCGAAATGTTTGCCACAAGTCATTTTGTCTATAAGTCCTATTTTCTTTGAAGACAATCTGTCATTAGGACGCGGTAATTTCACCAGCTTCCATTATCTGGGTCTGACCTGTGTCTGGGTTTCAACGTATAATTTTCTTGATTCGTGGCCTTTGGACTAATACTATATCTCTAGAGAGTGTTTGGAAAACATCAACTGAACTGGTGTTTTGTTGCAGTGAAATATGAAGCAGGTGTGTCAGAAACATTTGCACATAATCTGACTATGAAGCACAGAGCTCATGCATGCATCTGGAGACTCACAGCGTGTACATGTTGTGTCCTCTTTAGAAGATGCCCAAGCAGAGCCAGGATCCAGTGTCATCCGGCCTCCCTCGGTAATCAATAGCTGTCCTCTCCAACACGCCAGCCTGTTATTTATATCCACCTCTGGACTTTATGTGGATAGGTCAGAGTGAGCGCTGTCCTAAAACAGCTTACTGCAGCACTCCAGCCCGTGCACAGAGGGGAAATTTATTTTTCTCATTTAGTATGCTGCATTGAATCCAAAGTTTAGGAGTCCATTGATTGCCGTTGCTGGGGCGTTCACTTGTCACGCCTAATGTGTGAGGTGTGTGGGTTTGCTCGAGTGTGTGAAGTCTTAATGGGCTCTTTGGGAAAGTGAGAACACAGGGTCTACCTCACGCTGTATTAATGCAGCTCTGCAGGAGAGTGCAGACTCTGGAAGTTAATTAATGTCACGTCCCGGTAATAGTTTTCTGAACTTTCACAGCGATAATGCGAAGGCTTAGACCGGCAATATCTGAGAAGGCGTCCCCTTGCGTTATTGTGGTGAAAGTTATAAATCATTTGATATTGATTTCTGGCACCCAGCGAAAGAAAAAGGGGAGCGTCCTGAATAAACCAGACAAAGATCAAAGATTTTGTCTGTCCTGATGTCGGCTGGTGTGATTTTCCAATAAATTCCCTTTGGCGTCGTTAATGAATGTTTGGCAACTTCTCTGTTTCTGAGTTGAGCTGCACTCACTCCCACCTCTCCAGTAATACTGCACTTTGTTCCACTCGCTTAGAAAGCATCAAATGTTACCTCTGCGTCGCCTTTTGTCTCCTTGAATCGCTGACCCTGACCGAGCTTTTAAATTAGCTACAAACTAGCTTAAAAAATGGGTGGTAGTCTGAACACAGGCCATCTGTTCTGTAGAATCTGGTTAGCCTCAGTCGAGATAGAGAGCTGAGCATCGTGTTTTGTGAAATGTGCACACGTACATAAACACTGAAGGTGAAAGACAGGTTGGCAGTTCATGACACAGCTGACACATAGAGACATACAACCATTCACGCTCACATCACACCTGGAGCACCTGGACGAAACCCACACAGACCTCTGCACCACCAACAAATACTACCAACCGCTGCTAGCTACTGCTGCCAGGTGGGCGGCGGGGTCTGTGTCTGAGTGGGGACTTGGCTTGGGAACCGGAGGGTGGCTGGTTCAAGTCCAGCTCCGACCAGTCAGAGTGTGGACGGGGAGCTGGAGAGGTTCCAGTTCACCTCCTGGCACTGCCAAGGTGTCTCCTGACTATACGCAGCCCCTTCACTCTGACATCCTGTTTGTCCATGCGTGGATTTCCTCTGGAGGGATTGATAAAGAATTCTCCCTCTAAATGTTTTTGACAGATCATCAGCTCGTTATCTTATCTCTCTGAAAGCAGATTCGTGGCTCTGCGGCTGAGCTGACGCTCAAGCCGGACTTAGCTTCTCGTCTTGTGCCTTTGATGTCTTTGAATTGTGAGGTAACGTATGTGGACATGCTGCAGCGGTCCTCTGTGGGCTAACAGAGGGGGGCTGCCGGCTGTGGTGGTCTCCAGCTCAGGTGATTCACCTCCGGGAAACGAGCTGGCGAATCCTGTCAGCTCCACTTCGGAAACGCATACATTTGAAAGCAGCATCTGTCCCGTCTGCGCTCTCCACACTCCATCTCTCCATCTCTCCACCCATTTCCTCTCCCTCATGTCCCTCTAATGTCCTCCTCTCTGCTCCCTCCTCCTTCACGTCCTCTGCTGACCTCTCCTCTCCTGCAATTTTCCCTTATCTCTTCTGCATTTCTCTCCTGAGATCCTGTCGTTGCTCCTGCTGCTCTCCACCTCTTCTTTCCTCTCCTCTGTTTCTGTGCATTTACATTTCTCTGTTTTCTTCTTCTAACGGCCTCACCTGCAGCCACTCCTCCCTTCTTTCCTGTCCTTTATTTCTTTCCTTGCACTCATCTTTTCAGCCTTGTCTTCTACGATCTCCTTTACTGCCATCGATGTCCTTTTTACTCTTCATCCTCTTCTCTCCCGTGTTGCATTTCGGCCTCTCTTTTACATTTCTGTCTCCTTTTCTCCTCCTTCCTTTCTTCTCATCCCTCCTTTCCTTGCATTCCAACTTCTCTCTCTTAATCTCCTTTCCTACCATATCTGTATCATCCTCTTTCCCTCTGTCTTCTCTACTTTTCCCCTCTTCCTCCTCCTCCTCCTCCTCCTCTGCCCTTGCCTCTGCGATCCTGCCGGCATCTGCATCCTACGCAGTGTATAAATCACCTTTTACCACCGAGAGTCGGCCCTCCCTCCTCCTGCTGGCCTAACTCTGTCAGAGGACGGTGGAGGAGGAGCTATCATGGTGTGACCCATTTGGGAAAACCTCAGAACAACCTGGTCGCCTTTCTTTTTTTCACTTCTTTGTCTCTTTCTGCTTTCAGTGACGAATCATTCTGTGCATTGTGGGGACGTTTCCATATATTGGCGGCAGCTCCTGTGACATCAACGACTCGTCCTTCTTTACTCCCTCCTGCACTCTCAACATAAATGGTTCTGCGAGGTGCCGCAGAGTGGTTCTGCCACAGCAACAGCCTGCACAGTTAAAGGAAAGCTAGACAATGTCTGGTGCAGTACAGAAATATTTAAGAATGCATGATTTAGGTTAGGTTCGTTTATTATTTTTCCCTGCATTTCCAGCTGGTGTTATTGTTGCTGTTGCCCGCTTTCCACGATGCATTTGTTCCCAAATTTCCGTGAAGAAATGATCAACACCACTTTGGAAATAAGAGGGAAGAAAGAAACATGGTCACAGTGGAGGTTAAGTGGGATTGTCATGATTTTATATGGAGTCATTACAGTTGGAGCGTTGCTTCAGGGGTTGGTGTCGGGGTGGAGGGGGAGTAGAGGAAAATATTAGCAGAAAAGTGTGAATTCCTTCATTGACTCTTTAATGGAGACCTGAAAGCAGAGAGAAATCCTTCTGCATGTGCTGAGAAAGTGAGCTGGTTTGGGATCATGTTATTTACCTCATGAAAGAAACAGCGAGACAGAAACAGAGACGGCGAAAACACATTTTCTGTCTGATTCTCACATAAAAAGAGATCTGGTCAGCTCGATCTATATGGCTAACGCTCTTCCTTTGCGCCTGAATCGAGCCTTCATGTTCCCAGGAGGTCGTAGCTGGTGGCTGACAGGATTGCAGAGTGAGAGCAAGGCTGATATGGAAACATCGAAACGCCAGCGGTGCCATTATTCTATCGCCACTGCATTGTACAAGAAACATTTACTTCATGATGGTAAGAAGCAAAAAACTTGTTTATTCTCTGTTTGAATCAAATAAAAATCTATATATACAGTAACTTATTTAAATATAAACCTGTACACAGTACGCGCATGTCAGTGTGAAGCTCCATGTCATTTATCTCTGGTGGAGGCGAGCTGTAATGTGGTGGTACATCAGCGGGTACTCCTGGGGTTTTTTAGCATGCTAGCTTCAGCATGTTTCTGCAATACAATACAGACGTCTTGGACATAATATCAGGAGAGTTAGTTCAAACTAAAACTCTGATCATGTCTTACACATTGCACCATTAAGTAATAATAATAATAATGAACTTCAGCTGTATATTGAAGGGTAGCTGCTCAGCAGACACTGAAAGTTATCTGCTCACTCTTATTCGTGAATAGTTGTTTGTTGCATTGTGAGAAAATATTAATTCATTTTTGTAGCTGCTGTCCAGACCAAAGACCCTTGAAGGAACTGTCTTTCTTCAGGGTGTCGGCTTGGCTCTGTCTTGTAGCCACGGCTATGCAGCATTTGCTGGTGCACCTCTCCAAACCTGCCCGTCCATGTGGAGGATGACGCCTTTGCGTAGGTCGAATTTGGTCGAAGGCGGTTTGTTGGTTAATGTAGTTTGCAGCTCAGGCGGCCCAGCGACACCGATTCACAGCACCTTGGAGAGGAGTTAAGTGATGCGATCGATTGGGCCAACTGGCAGCGGCGCTGCGAGGAGAGGACGCCTTCTGTATGCACGGAGACGCCGAGGCAGCCTCTCCCTCAGGACAGAAACAAAACTCTGATGAACAGGGACGCTTTAATGGGACCGAGAGACGACGCTGCAGCTGGCAGCAATAACTCACAGAGGGAAATGTGCACAGTATAATAATAAGATTATCATCTTAAGTTGTTTTTGTTATAAAATCGAAGCATAACGGAGAAAAAATATGCAGAAACTTGTGTATGAAGTGAGTCTGGGCTTCGAGGCTAAAGACAGAAAGACAGAAGCAGTTTCAGTTTCTCAGGCATCTAACAAACAGACACAAATACCTGCAGGTTGTCCATGACATCAACACTGCTCCAAACTATTATACTAACACATTATGTTTCAAGGAAAACAGCCTGGATGTACTTTAAAATAGTTTCTTTGTGCTCGAACTTACAGTCGCCTGAATCTCTTTTATACTTTTTATTTTATTTATAGAGCTGGGAAAGAATCATTCATTCAGTGCTGCAGCACATTTTGTTCTGCATATTTGCTCTGAGATCTGCCCACAGTCTGTCTCTAGAAGAGGAGCTAAAGGGTCTCATCGAGGGCGGGGGGCACCTCATCCATTCAGAAGGAGGGTTTCAAGCCAGTGACCCTCCTGCTATGGATGGCAAATATAAATAATAGTAATAATCGTTCTATTGTTGGATGTGCAGGAGCAGTTTGTAGAAGATTGTCAGTATTTGGTTCATGCGTTTGCAGTATTCACTCTCTCATATTGACTGCTGACATGAAAGCAGAGCATGTTTTGTTTTGGTTCAGAGATTTTCAGACTTATTTCAGACGAATCTTTCTCGTTTTGGTGAGAGCAGCGCCATGTGGTTTCAATTGTTTCCTGATAAATGGGAGGGAAATTAATGCCGACAGCAGAATACAAAACAACACACAGTGTATTGAAGAAAAATAATTCATTCAGCCTTTATTTATACAGGGTGGTCCAGTGGAAGCACTTCATTCTACTTTGCATTTGTACACAAAACACACAGCAGTGCAGCAACTAAATCATCACTGTCCCGTTACTAAGGTGGCTCCTGTTCACTTTGGCAACCCTCTATATATTATTATACTCTGTTTGAGTGAAGGACCCCGACTGAACGTTAACAAAGTGCTGCCTTTGCCTACATGTAACCCTAAAAAAGCTGAATAACGCTGTCACTACGAGTGGATAGTGGACTGCAAGACTGCTTATTCTGGTGGAAAACCAATGAAATAAGTCATCAGTGAACACTAATTCAGTGTCAGCATTTTTGCAACTTACCAGGTTAATTAACAGCATTTCCTCATTATGTAAATAGTAAACATAATTCAGTACTTGCTTTGCAAATTAGTTGTAGATAAACGTCATTTGTAGGGGACAGGGATGCTATGAGCCGCCTTTGCAGCAGCAGCTGTAACTGTTATTAGGCTGATTTCCTTTGTCTGCCCCTGTGAGACGATCCGGACCGAGCTGCAACTCAAAGCCTCAGAGTCGCCTCACAGACTCATGGATCGCACCCTGTGCTGTTTGCTCCACCGTCAGTCTGCTTTATGGACACATGACTTCACACTCATGGCTCCGTTTGCCTTTGCTGCACCACTCAGGTCCACATGTATGCTCTGTGATCTTTGTATGAAGAGGAATCATGTTCTCTGCACCACAATGGATTCTCTAAAATATATGCATCTTAATTAGGCAAAAACCTTTTGTTAAAAATCAGTAAAATAATACAGTCTTTGCGTTTTTTTGCTGGCCGTTTTTCCTTTGTTAAATAGTTTCCTTTGTTGTTTGTTTTAACTGTGTTTATTGTTGATGTACAATCAGGAGTTTGCACAGGGTGTTTTATTTTGAAAATTTACCGGATTTTCTTCACCGTTCCTGCGTCTGACTTCCTGTCTTGCTCGATCTGCTCTGTGCAAATTGACGGGTCGTTGATGTGTAATCACCGCAGAGCGTAGCGGAGGGATCGAGCTCCACTGGCGGTTATTGGTTAGACTCGTCAATCTTCATCTAAAACTGAGCTAATCTGGCATTGACCAATATGATAATCATCAACAGAACAAAACATTTACATTGAACGTACCTGAAAAACCTTTTCTGCCAACATTTCCCGTTTGTTTCCACCTCAGGAAACTACTGCACGATGACGTTTTTTATTCCAAACTCTTGGTAAAGTTGAGGAAAGTTGTGGCTAAGTTAAGACGTCCACTTGATTCATGAGATGGGAAGTGAACCTCTCACTTTGGCGTTTCATCTGCTTGGTATGCCGAGCCACCCTCTGGCCTCTGCCCTCAAACTTCTGGTTTCAGTATCAGAACAGACTGAACTAAAACAAAATGTTGCCAGTGAACATTTTCCACCAAAAGCTTTTTGCCAGTTCAGAGAGTTTTTACGTGGGCATAATTCATCGGAGACAAAGTTCGCTTCTTGCTTGTGCGTTTAATATTTGCTCTTCTCTTAATTGCCTTAATTCTTACTGTGCTGCTGCTTTGAACTTCCTCTCCTACTCTTATTCTTTCTGTATTATAAATGACTATTGTTTTTGCTCTGGGATCCAACCAACCTTGTTTCCATTCTGAAAACATATTTTAAATTACCCACCAGCTCCGTTCCTCGCCACATTAGGAAAACATTTCGCAGCATTAATCACTCAGTGCTGACGTTGCTTTCACACCCACACTGTAGATGAATCGCTCCAAAGACAAATGGCTGATCAAAGCAGCAAGAAAACTTCCATCTGGAGACTCGGGTCGTTTGATGACCTCCTTCAGTTTCTCTCTTCATCTCTCTGCTGACTCATAAGTGGTCACCAAAGCCAAATCCCCCGATAATAACAGCACAAGGTAGAGTTAGCAGCCACGGAGGCATCGTCGAGAGACAGATGGGAGGGAGAGAGAAGGTACATGAGACGGGGGACATCAGAAAAATGATGTGTGGACGAGAGAATGGAGAAAGACAAATATGGGAAAAGAGGAGCAGAGAGAGATAATCAATAGGAAAAGAGAGGATCAGTAAGTTAAGTTCATTTGTACAATAGAGATGACTAAAACCTGGTGGTCCAAGAGCCTCAGTCCACAGGACAAGTGCTCGATTCCCCAAAAACACCGTAAAATTAGCTAAAGAAAGAAGATCTTGCTTCCTTGCTGAGAGAATAATGAGAAGATTGATACCACTCTAAAGCTGCTGCCGGCGACAGCTTAGCTTAGTTTAGCATACAGACAGGAAACAGGGGGAAACTGCTAGCCTGGCTGCGTCTGAAGGTAACAAAGCTCCAAAGCCGACTGATGACCGCGAGCTGCGGTCTGTCAGGGGTTTCGTCTCAGGCTATTTCTCGCCAATAACTTCCTGCGGTCTTGTCCTCACTTTGAGGTTGACCTCCATTAAATCTTTGAGCACAAAACCATCATTTTCAGATAAACTTCTGCAGCACCCTCATCCCTCTGGTCTTTGCGGGGTTGTGTTGTTAATAATTAAAGCTTTTCTTTTCGTGTGTTATTCTGTCAAACTGAGATTTTCTCATCGATCAAGGAGAAAGATGTTGTGAACCTGCTGAGTACTGAGTCAGACTCTGGGCAGCAGCCAAATAATGTTTTTAACATAATTACGTGCTTCAGCTTGAATGTATTTTACTAAACTCCCCTTTTCCTAAACCTCCCCATGTGACAAACACAAGCAGATTAAATGTCATATTTTCATGTTGTCATTGTCATTTCATGGCGGAGGATTAAATCTATATTCAAACCCACAACACATGAAATGCCTTTTGGGGCCTTTTATCCCCTTTTTTCCATGAAATTTCATGAGTCTGTGTCGAAAGCAAAGCTACTGACAGACACGGTTTATAGGAGTTAAGAGAGAAGTGAGACATCCGGAGAGATCTGTGGGAGCCATAGCCTGTAGCTCTGCAGCAGACAGAGAATATAATAATATAATATTTAGATTCTGAGAGTCTCTGCTCCAACAGCAGATTACAAACTGTCTTTAGAAACCGCAGGAGACCGTCGGCTTTGATTAGCTCAACATTTTCTGAACTGAAGCCAAAAGTAGCCAGTAGCTATTAGACTATCAGTGCTTTTAGTGTTCAAACTCCCACCCGACCCGCAGCCCACCCGCCCTTTATTTCTAACTTGGTGCGAGACTGTATAATTGCATTGTATATCACCAGTGAAAGCCAGGCAATCAGAAGGACCATGAAACGGCCCCCGGTTTCATTGCGATTCCATTCAGATGGCTGCACACTGTTTTTCATTACTCTTTAGGCCGCATGCTCGCTAATTACAAAACTGCTTGTGGTCTGTGTCTGACTGTAATATTCATGTGGAATAGATGACAATAAACGAGAAAATCTGGCTTTACTATGAGCTTTTTAAGACACATGTGGTTAAAAAAGTAGTTCAGCGCATCATCACACCTATAAATAAGTGGACACGCTGAGTCCAAAAAGGCATACGTGACCACTGGAGGTACCAGCAAAAGGCGCACTGGGCCTGGTTCATGTTTGCTTTGGTTTAAGTTCACAGTTTGGGTTAAAAACATTGTTATGTATGTTACGTAAAAGAAATCAGTGCTGACTTTCACGTGGGACATGAACAGGGGTCTCCTGTACTACGTCGCCTGACTTCCTCCTTTGCTCCTGTCATGATTTCTACGACCACTAGAGGTCACTACCTAACAGTAAAGATAAACACAGGTCATAATAAGCTGCTCCGTAAACAGCCACACCCAGCTACACCCACCAGACTTCACCGCCCTGCCCTGTTGTAGTTGTGTTGCTGCTCCGTCACGCCTCCACCACAGTTCCACTCTCCACTGGGAGGGTTGCTTTACCATTTTTTTCCTGTTTGACAAGCAGGTTCAACACACAGTTGCAGATAATTAAGATCTAGAGCTCCCACTATCACTCCCCATCCTCTGCAACACGTCCAACCTGCACCTAATTCATTTCACCTTGGCTAGCTCACCTGTCGCAACTCAGGGCTAAGTCCATTAACAAATCAAATGAATTCATTGGTTGGACAACTGTCAATAAATACAAGCATTTACCTGCACTCACAGGTGAATTTCATGCTTCAGAGATGCAGCCCAGTGTGAGAAAACTAGATCCAGCTCTCAAAGATGCTGCATTCATGGCTCCAGTGGTCACGGTAACGCCAAGTTTCAAGGCAGCAGTTGACTCTGGAGGTCAAAGTGTTTGTTTATCGGAGGATAGTGATGTTATTTGTACATCTGAGTTAATAATTTATGTGAAAGAATTAGTAATAGCGAGGAGTCATGGTTAATTATCCAACTGAGTGAGCGAACCTGAAGATTTGTGCAACAAAATCAATGACTTAAGTAGGTCAGGATGCACTTTAATGCCCTTAAACTTGAATTAAGTCCTGTTCTGGCTGGTACCCCAAATAAATGTGGTCTAATGTGGGCTGTCACCTATGGCCGCTCCAAACAATTCAAATTTTATGACCTGAATCAAACTGAACTGAGAGAGGAGGGACATTCTCGATAGGAAAGAAACACTGAGGAATGATAATGCAGCATCAATAAAATATACATCATCAATAAATTAAGAGAGGAGAGGAAAAGATGTGGGGTGACTGAAAAGTAGAAGTACTGACAATTTCAAATATTTTACAATAAGAATAACAGCGAGGTGAACGCAGGACACACAGGAAAGTCTGTCAGTGAGTGAAGTGTCTGAAATCCACACTGCACAGCAACAAGCCTCCAATAAAACAACAGAGGAAGATAAGCAGAGAGATTTGTAGTCTTATAGCCAAAATAGTATTTTTTAAAAGCTCAAGAGGAGCTGGGAGGAGACAGACAAAGACATAATGGATGGCAGTGAAAGAGCGTCTGCGGGGAGAGGAAATGAGGAACATTCATTCACACAAAAAGGCAAAGAAAGAGGGAGAGGCCTGGCAACAGATGGAGAGAGAGAATGGGAGGAAGACCAGAGGCGGAAAAATGGCAGAAGATTCAGGACAGAGTGATGGAGGAGAGGAGAGAGGGAGATAAAAGTCGCTGAGGGGCCGGCTCTTTTACCATCCATCTCCTCAGAGCTGCTGCAGAGAGAGAGAGGCAGTCACCGGCTCGGCCATCAAGCACTTATTGACAGCACTGCAGCAGCCACACACACACACACACACACACACACACACACGCACACGCACACACACACACACACACTCACACACACAGCACAACGGCAATTACGACAGGCTTAGAGCTCCTAGGCAGGCCGGGGGGGGGGGGGGGGGGGGGGGCACAGCGCTCTCTACCAGCTGACGGGAGCTCCCACACTCGGTTTCATAAAACGCCATTTTGTTGTTTGTGATGCCAATATTTACACAACAGCTCGTTTACAACATAAAAAAGTTTCCAGAATAAAAACGATGGGCTGAGAGCTGCTGTCGTTCATGAGCACATGTTGTGTTTTCAGTGTTTCATTAGGCTGTGTGATGACCAGCGTTCATACCGGACAGCAGGCTAATGTCTCGCGGTCTGTTGAATTAAAGAGGACCACCGCAAGCGTTGACCGGGGAGGGGTCTAAAGTCAACACCCAGGCTACCGTGTTCCCCCATTTCAGACCAGCTGTCATCATGTGACCCAAGCCGCTCATTAGATGAGACCGTCCATGGTCCGACATTGTTTGCTGGTTATTTTACACTGCAGTCGTTAACACGGGGCTCTGTGTGAGAGCAGAGATGCTGCATCGCAGTAGTAGTTAGTAATTAAGACAGTCAATTCTCCTGATGACATTTTTCCATGTCTATTGAAATTTCCTAAAGCTGATATAAAATGTCAGGATGCATCACTAGTTTGATCTCCTTAAGGTCAGACTTGTCATGGCGGCTGCTGATCCTCCTCGACCCCTTCCTCAGCCTCCAGCCCCGACGCTTAGTGCCAGTTTCGTGCTTGCTACCTGTCCTGTGTGCCACCTGCCTGTCAGCCGTCCATACAGCCGTCGCTCGGCCTCACCAGCCGCAGTGTACGAGCCTTTTCTCGGCTTTGATCGTCTGTCCCGGCCTGTGCGACCACTTGTTTGCCCGCCTTTGACCTTTTGGTGCTGTTGCTCATTTGGATTGATCGTCTGTTGTTGACCTCTTACTTGCCTCTTGATTCAGTATAGAGACAATAAACATTTTTTAAGTGCCGCCTGGCCTTCAGCTCCTCTGAAGGACACGCCTTCACGGGCTGCGTCATTTGGCTTACAGTGCTGTGATGTATCTGCATCTCTTCTTCCTTTTTCTCTCTCCAGCGTTCACTGTCGGTCCAGTATTCCTTCTTCCTCCTCCATTGTGAATCCCCTCTTGCTCATTTCCCAGCCTCATTCTGTCACTCGCCCCGCCCGCCTGGCCCGACCTCACATATACATCAAAGCCGCGCTATAAAGACGCTGCGCAGCCAGCATGGAGGCGCTATTGGCAGAACTATAATGGAGACAAGGATTTATGGTCCGCATCAGGTGTGTATATGAATTTCTGTGTGCACATGTGTGGGTGAGCGTTTGAGGACATAATGGACTTTTCTTAATTTAGATTGGAGAGGAAGAGAGAGACAGATAGCGAGAGAAACACGGGGGGGTAAAGTGCTGAAGGTGAAGGCGAAAGTAAAATTGGAAAGTGAAAGGGAACAAAAAGCAATGAGTCCTCATAAAAGCGGCTGCATGTGGTATTTTCACACGAGCCTACTTCATCATTTCGATTTGGTTGGAAATCTGCCGGATTGTTTTCCAGCTTCGAACGGCGACGAGAGATGAAACAGAAGAACAAGGCTGCTTTAAAACACTTCAAGCTCAGTCTGTGATGACTTCTGTCTCGGTCGGAGAGTGGACGAGAGAAGAGAAATGGACAAAAAGTCAAAGCAACATCAACAAGCCAGGCTGATGATGTGAGGCTAAAGTCCTGAAGTGTCGAAGTCCTGCATGGCTATATACCTGAATTTGCACATTTAAGTAGATTTACTCATGAAATAAATGAATTTAGATGGTAGGAAATCTTCTCAGTGAATGTTTTGCTCTATTTGTCATTGTTCATGTGATTTAAACTGATGGTGCCCACAGAAACATACTGGTAGTTGTATGGATGCTTTTGGAAATACTTACAGCAAACCAGTGCAGATGTGGTCTAAAGGTCAGATACATGGGTGAACGCATGTGAAGGAAGAAACAGACGGCGAGCAGTCTCCGACTCCGCGGTCAGTCCATCCTCCACTTGTTCCACTTTTTAAGGCGTGTCTCCTATGTTCAGATGGATTTTGTTTATTGTATGAACTGCGTGGCGCCCTGTGCTGCAAACCCAATTTCAAGGACAATAAAGTCTGAAACTAGATTTAGAGACAGCAGGAGAGGTGAGGTGCCAAAGCTGAATCGTTGAATAATGGAAGACTTTGGGAGGCGAGAGAGAGCGATGAGTGATGGACAGAAGGAGATAAAGGTAAAGCAAAGAGCAGGAGAGGGCAGTGTGGCTTCGTGGCAGGCTGGAAAATGAGCTCAATATGTTGAAATGCAAAGAGCTGCATGTATGAAAAAAGAGAAATATGTTCCTCCTGCAGGAAAGGGTTAGGTTTTTAAACAGGTTCATCAAGGTGTGCAGACCAGAAGCGCTGATATAAAGTATATCCCTCTATTGATCATTAGAAAAAATGTTGCAACTCGATGGACGGTGACTTTCTACAGACATTTTTGGTCCCCAGAGGATCTGAATGATTTGTTGATCCCCTGACTTTCAATCAGCATCACCAACAGGTCAAACTTTCCACTTTTCCAGAAAGGTTATTGATAGTTTTCCTCTAAACTCAAGTGGAGTCAACAGAACTTTGAGATGAAGGCTAAGCTAGCATGCTAATGCACTGGGCCTGACTGCTTTGTGTATTAGCACTTTATTGCTTAACACCTTTAACAGCATGTACAGGTGTGAGGGCGAAGAGATGCAATTCACACAAGCAATAGACAAGGGTAGAGGATAAATGTTAATAATCAATAAATAAAAAGCCAAAATACACAATAGTCAAACACAACATTCACAATGTTTCTGTCGCATACATGCTGTGTGCGCCAACGGTGCACTTTAACAATACATCAACACAATACATGTGAATTAAAAGTGAATTAACAACACATGTCCAACAAAAATGCCAAAAGTAAGCAAATGAAAACGTGGAACTTGCTGGAAGAAAGTCCATAACGAAAAGAGGAAGCTCTTGTAGTAGTCGTGTTTGCTCCCTGAGAATATTTTAAAAACATATTAACAACAAATAAAAGAGGAAATAAAACACTGAAAACGTCAACCTGGACCCTCCAAAATAAAACTCACCGCTACATACACACAGGCTTTCACTGGGGTGTAAAATGTCCCTTTCATAACACATACCATCATCAAAATGTTGACATGCTATATGCTAAATGTTAGCATGTAACATATGAACAAACTAACAACACGTTACCATTCTCGTGTTAGCATGTTGCAGGCTAAGCTAACATGCTAGTCAGTATGTACTGTTAATGTTTCTGGCAGTAGCTACATTACAGACATGTTAACGTGTGTTTCATTCATGACCAATAATAAATTTAATTGACCTCATTTGATCACCTTTGAGTTCATTTCGTCACTAGCTAAACTTTCCATTTGACAAACAGGTGAAACAGCTTAAGTCACTCCTGCTGTCATTTCATGAATCTTCACATTTTTGACCAACACTTTCACTTATTTATGAACTTAGTTCATAGTGACGCCATGTGAGCTCTGATGCTCCTCACCCCAGTTTCAGGTGAGGAGTAGCTCCACTGCAGCTGATTGGTCAAACACCCTTCAGGAGGATGGAGGCTTGACAAAAGCAGCATCCTCCTCACCCAGCGACTCTGCAGACCTAAAGAAAAAAAAAAAGCCTCTTAACCTGAGAAATATTAGCATTCAAACTGAATCCTGTGTATGTGGCTTTGCCTCACCACACCGTCCCTCTGCAGATCTGTAAATGCTTGTCGTGTTTTTAACAAAACGCTCCTCCATCACCGCTTCCTTCTGCGAGACCACAAACAGGACCAAAATAACAATCTCTCTCCTTTACCGAGCGACTGCTGGTCGACCGCAGTTACACCACAGTTTACCTTCGTATATGCCGGTGTGGTCTCTGACTGCACACACATTATTGTTCTTTACTTGTGAGGACTCTCATTGATATTATGCATTCCCGAGTGTTTGTGTTGTAAGTAGATAACCAGTTAGAATGTGGTGACATTCAGTGGGTCAAAACTGCAGGAAGTTCGTCTTTAAATTGTTAGATGATGATGTTGAAATCAGAACCAGTCAAACCGATGGCCACAGCAAGAAAGATAAAGACTAAGCTGTCATAAAAGTGGCTTTAAGTGGTTTAGTGTGTTGACCGTTCAGACAGAGTACTAACCCTCAAACAGCCCCTTGTAGAAGAGAAGACCATCATCAGTAAACACTAAAAGTGGTCCTCATTAATATACAAGAACATGAGAACACACACATAACTGGCTATGGATGCACACACCTGCATGTGTAGGTACACAGGTAGATATGTACACACACTGTACTCTTTAGCACTCAGATAATAGCGTGAGACCACACACAGAGAAATATATATGTATGAACACACACACACACACACACACACACACACACACACACACACACACACACACCAAAACATAAGCTCACACACACATGAATCCATGCCTAGCCATGCATGTACACACAAGCATCTAACTGCTCATACACATATGGAAACACACACATACTCAAGTCATATGAACACACACACACACCCATAAATACATACACTGTCAGGAAACACACACTCAGTCAGGAGCAGAAAGCTGTGACACACAGGCGCTGATGCAGCTTAATGACCAGAATAATTTCAAATAAAGCTTTACACACACACACACACACACACACACACACACACACCCTCTTCTCACACTCCACCAACCACAGCGCTTAGCCTCCACGCTTCCTCGGCTCACATGAATTTTTAAAGGATCACTTTTATTACGCTTTGGTTTTATTTGTGAACAATAACGGCACGGTGAGTAATACCCTCGTCCCTCTCCGAGCAGCTATTCCAGCGGGGGAGTTTATGAGCGTGCACGCCGCCGCCGCCCGCCTCCCACACTCACATATTTGCTGAATGGCAATTACATTTCATCACGGTTGTTGGTTTGCATCTGAAGGTGCAGCCGTGATGCAGAGACAGCGAGGACGGTGTCCTGCAGTCAAACTTTGTGTTCATGTTCTCACTGCAGTGTGCAGTGGAGGCATGTGGACAAAATAACAAGAACACCTGCAGGTCTAATGTGATCCAGTACAATGGCTCTGCAACGTTTGAGGCTGTCGTTTATGTGTATGTATCCTCCTGTTATTTAGTCCTTTTCCTCTGCTGCATGTGCAGCCATGTTGTAAGAATGAATGTACAGAGGAAAGATACGACAAAGTCTCATTTCTCATCTTTCTGCTTGAAAAACACATTAACTGACTGTAAGTCAGTCTGCACCTGCTCAGTCTGTGAGACTGAAATAAGTGACTGCGTTCCTGCTCATTATTATCTAATCATTTCCAAATATCTGAGAAATGAGATGCCAATCATGAAGACAGAAGCGCATCAGACTCAGAAGGAGCTTCGCTGCCATTTTACCATAATAACACAAGTGTTTTCTTGCAGTGTTATGTTTCAGTGCTGCAGTCACACAGATGTGTCGGCCGTCGTCCTGTCCCCTTTTTGTTTTTGTCGTGCTGCAGTAAACTTGGTCAGAGCTGTTGGTCGGAGCACGTCTGTGGTTCTTCTACCAGTGGCATTTCTGCTCTGACACTTTCTGAGCAACAAACATGCCGGTAGTAACAAATCCAGGAAAGCTAAAAGCTAAAATCAGCAGATATGCAGAATCAGTCTGGTTCTGCTCTGATGAAGCGTCTTTGAAGAGTCAAAACTCCCAGGTGAACCCATGAGGTTAGACTTCAGAGGGCGTTAACAGCCAATGATCTTGAGCTGCCTACATGTTTAAGCCTTTTGTTCTGCAGACTCATTCACCTCCACTGTGTCTCAAGCGTTCAATGGGCTCTTTTCTGCTGCTGCATGTGAGAAAATGTGTCACTTTCATTCATCTATGTCGGCATAATACATCTCAGAGGCGTCAACATTTTTGATGTATCATTCCCTCAAATCATTTATTTGTGTACTACATTTATAATAAGCTCTGTCCCATATTGAAATGACTTTATTGATTCGCTCAGATCAATAGCATTAGGTTATCCCCTTCCTTCCATCAATCCTCGTCACCTCGACACTCTCATTGCACACTTGACTTCACTAGTTTTATTGTGATGCTGGACTTTGGACTTTTTTTTTTTGCACTCCTTTGTGAAGACGTAACGCAGTCATCCACGAGAGGAGAGAGCAAATTCAGTCATGTGACTGCGCAGTTTAGTGTTTCAAAGGTGTAAATTAAGCATGAAGAACACAAACAGAACAAAGTGCGTATTAGAAATCCCTCACTCTGAGTTTCAGTTCATTCACGCCTGCAGCTAACCCGCCATCTTTGTGTCCCTGAGTGCTGGGTGAGGGGAGGAAGTGTCTGTCATTCACCTCCAGTGTGCACAGTGATTCCCAGCTGGGGTTTGAGGCCATTCACAAGCAGACTGGGACGCAGCGAGAACTGGAGCATTCGGCTCCCAGTCAGAGCCCAGAGGTGTCACAGTGTACGTCAGCCGCTTCCCGGCGAGCGTTCGTTTACTGCGCTCAGCATCCCCTGGAGTGCTGCATGATTGCTCCTTTAAGAGAAGCAATTTGATACTGTACATTACACAGGGAGCCAAAGGCCATAGCTCATAGCAGAGAGGAACACTTGGTAAACAGGATGCAGAGCGGTTATGGAGAAAGAGAGGGGTGAAGTTAATTTACTGCTTCCAGCCCACTGCAGGACTCTAACGCTGCATGACTGCACCAACAGGACCGCGCTTTGTCTCCAGAGCGAAGGAACTCGACGTCTCTCGAGGGTCACAGAAGGTGGACATGAACAGCCAATTCAAAGAGCCCTGAAATACATATTACCTTTTCTGACACCTTAGTGATCAGTTATTAATGAGGAGTCTGACATCATTTCATCTGATTATCTTTGTCTCACCCACAAAAACAGAAAACACAGTAAATTCAACCTTCTTTAAATCTCCTGCAGATATTTAACTGCTGCCTCTTCATTATGCTGGTGGAGCAAAGGATGCTTCACATATTAATATGTCTATAGATTTTACTTTGTTTTGTTTATTTGAACATAACATCCACAAGGCATCATCTCAGATTCAGAGTTAAGACGTTTATCGAACACCTGTCGTCCACACACGCCTCCGTCCAGGTGAAGGAGCCGTTGCTCCAGAGAAAGTCATTGTTTAACATTTGGCTGTTTCTCCCCATCCTCGTCTGATCGGACCTGTGGTCATGTCTCCTGGTGATGTTTCCTCACTGTGTGTGTGTGTGTGTGTGTGTGTGTGTGTGTGTGTGTGTGTGTGTGTGTGTGTGTGTGTGTGTGCGCGTGTGTGTGTGTGTGTGTAGCTGGAGAAGACTACAGTGGCGTCCATGTTTACCTCAGTATGACAGCGTGCTGCATGTGACATCTTATTATTGTTATTGGTTATTTGCACATTGGGTTTGCATTACATTGCAACTGTACTTCCCAGGTTGCATTGCATTCTGGTCTGTTTCTCGCTCCTGCTGGTGTACACACGCACACGCACACGCACACGCACACACACACAGTTAGACTGCTCATCTTCTCAGGCAAACACTGTCTCCACTGATGCTCGCTCATACATAAATGAAATCACAGTTCACCTCCTCTGAACTCTTGACTCGACATTTTTGTGTAAAGAGTAAATTGACCTGAACTCTTAGAAAAACACATTATTTGATTTAAAATGGTCATGAAATGAAGCCCATCATGACCAACAGTATTTAGTTTGTCCCTGCTCTGCTGCACTCAGTGCAGTGTGATGTCCCCCGTCCCCCTGTCCTCCTGCGTCCATCGTTTAGTGCCCAAAAGCATCAAATGATCTGCTTACGTTCCTTTTAAAATGAGATGTTCAGAAAAAGTAACGTACAACAGCAATAAAAAGAAAACTGATAGAAAAGAAGCAGAAAGTGATTTAAAGTGAGTTGGAGAGAACTTCATGACCAGCAAAGACCTTCTGAAAGAACATAGCGATTAATAAAGCTGATTGAGTCTTCACACACCAGCGGGCAGCTGAAGCTGGTCTCTCACCGAAAGTCTCTGATGCGGTGAGTGGACGGGCAACAGGAGGAGAAGAAGAAGAAGCAGGCGAGGAGGAGGAGGAGGAGTGTGACATCATTTGTGGCGAAGAGGGCCTGTCAAGGCGATCACATCATCAAACTCTCTGACCTTTGAGAGCGAGCCTTAAAGAGTAAAGCTGAGGCTGTTTCCCTCCTTCCCGTGTGATGGACGGCTGTCTAATCTGCCGGCAGATGACTCACTCAGCCGCAGGTGCCTTCAGACGAGGCCTTTCTCGCCCGTTCGCTGATTTGTGTTTGATTTCTACGCTGAAAACGTGATAATCTGCTCAGTGAGATCAGCTGATCTTTTATCATTAACTAAACATGTTTGTCAGGTTCACGTCAAGTCAAATCAAAATGTCCAGCGGCCACATTCACAAGCATTTTAGGGATTTCTTGATATTTTAGAGTGACTTTTGAATGTGAAACACCTCTTTGAGCAGATGAGGAGTTTGGCTTACATTCAGAGGAGAAGCGTGATGACTGCTGAGGATTAATGGTTTTAAGTCTGTTTAACTGTGCGTTAAAACGAGTCAAAGTTTCAGAGCTTAATAATATTTTCACGTTTTGCATCATCTTACATCACGATCTCTTGCGTGGTTTTCGGGCTGTTTGTGAACGTAAATGGAACAAGTGGCTCGTTCTGTTTCAGCCCGTGAGCAGCTTTGAACGTGAGGCAAACATGAAGCCTGCAGGGAAGCTGCATAACGCTTTTCAAATCTTCATTTTGTGATGAAATTTTGTGATGTATTCTTTCAACCCTGCCTTCACAACTTCTGCCTCGGATAAATCCTGGATTTCCCCAGAACGCTTTTCAAGCTGGGAACAGACAGACTTTGTATTCAGCTTGATTTCAGACGAGACAGATCGATAGTGCTGCTGGAATCAGAGGTTTCCAGATCTGATAGAAGTGTTTATTACAAACCCAACCTGTCCTGTAGCTGCATTGCATTCTGGTCTGTTTCTCGTCCTGCCGCTGTAGAAACTGATGTCTACAGTTGTTTTAGGTCACTGTTTGATCCCACTCTGCTCCCTCTGGTTCATCCCGTGCTTTATCAACATCTCCTCTTATTTTGGGGTTACCTTGCTGTATTCCACCTGTCCAGCAGAGGTCCTCAGTGTTCTTCCTTGTCCAGTCTTCTGCCTGCACACCTGTTTCCCATTAATCACCTATCACCGAGTGATACAGGTTTTCAAAAATAACATCGTGCACACAACATTGTTTTCAAAAATGTTGTCGTTTACATGAACCCGGATAAATACGCCATCATAACTCTGCCAAACCTCTGGGCGTGAGTGTAAACAAGGTCGCTCACATGACGTTAAGTATTTTCAGTCACATGTTGTGACGTTTCAGAGCCTAAAACGCCGTTTAACCCAGTTTACACGCCAACACATAACCGGCATTTTCAGAAATCTCCACTCTGGCCGGAGTTTTAAAAATCATCATTTTTTCCGCGAAAAAAACTTCATTTGCGTGTCAACGAGAGGCCAAACTGCATGAAAACATATGTGTGTTCCCTGAGTGTAAACATAGCCTGAATCTTGAATTTATCCACAGAGTCCAGAGAGCGAGCTGTGGCCGAGGCGAGTGAGCTGACCAGCAGAGTTTGGTTCTGGGTGGTTGTCATGTCCGTCTCTTCTGTCTCCGTCCTCTGGTTACCCGACAGTGAACTTTTACCATTACTGTGGACGCATCTTTGACATAGTTTTAACACTGACGCAGCTGACAGCGGTCTGCTGACTCCTTTTACTCGACTAACATGGATGGATGTTCATCATTTTTATATTGCAGCTGGTTAAAGTGGAGCTAATTTTAGCTTCTTTATATCTTGTGAATTTCCTGTCTGGAAGCAATAAAGTCTCATCTTGTCTTCACCTGTGAGGTTAACAGGTGTGAATATGAGTGGTCGTCTTTCTCTGTGTGTCAGCCCTGTGATTGGCTGTGACCTGCCCAGGCCGTTCCCCGCCTCACACCCAAAGTCAGCTGGGATTGGTTCAGCCTCCCACAGCCCTCAAGGATAAGCAGCGAGCAAGCCCAAGAAAATAAACAACTTTAGCGTAAAATGGAAATAACCTCAAAGCTGTACTTAAGCACAGCACTTTCCCAGACTTCCCAAGTGTTTGGTCAATATACATTAAAAAGGAGGATTTTATAGCAAAGAAAACTGCAAATTAAAAAAATAAATAAAGCAGCAAAATGGTTCAGCAGCTCCACCAGAGTTTTATTATGAGCTTAGAGTTAAAACCCAGGATGATAATAAGAGGTAGTAATACTGCTAATAATACTAGAGCAGCTTTAACACGCACAGACACACAGAGACACACACACTCCTCAGAGAGTGCCCCCCCTGTAAAGAAGTGCTGTAAGTACATGATAGACTGACTTTCATGCAGCTAATTACTCCCTGCTTGTTTTCCACAGTCGGTCCCAAGTGACTGATGGTGTTAAAACTCCGAAGGCCTTTCTCTGCTTTCTCTGTCTCCGCTGATACGTACAGGCTGCCTGCATCCAAGGGCGTTTTCCAACTTCCTGCCATCAGCACAAGATTTCAGCATCTTGCAACAACAAACATAACACACCGACGACAAGGATTTTAATGTTTGTTAAGGCAGTAACGACGCTCACAGCAGAGGCAGTAGCAAATTCTTATCGCGTCTTTGCCATCTGCTCTGGATAAGCGAAGCGGAGGTCTGCCTGCGACGCCTCAGCCTTTCATTCCTCAAATCTGTCGGCACCAGCTGGCGCAATGGAAGCGGCGGCATTTAGGTGTGCAATGAGAGCGGCCACCGACCTGACTTTGTCAAGGTCACACGCAACCCCAAATGAACAAGAAGAGAGAACAAACACCTTTTTTCTGTTTGATGTAATTCAGCTTTGTGAAAGTTTACATCCTAAATGTTTTAAGGATGAAATCAAAGCAAGTAGCCGGAGAGAGAACGACACAAGCAAGTAGCCGGAGAGGAGCAGAGGTTAGCTCAGTACTTAGTATTCAATGAGGATTAAAGGTAGCTAATGCTGACCTTTAAAAGTCAAAAACACTCCAGTTATGAGTCTCTCTGCTCTTTTTTTCCATGTGGTTCGTGGCCTTGATGTTTCACTCAGCTTTATGAAGCAGGAGTTGTGATGGAGGCTGCAGCTGTGAGACACCCGAGGAAATAAACAGAACAAAAAGCTGTGAAATGTTGGCTGTTAACATTTTCCTTTTCATCCCATTCAGGCATCAGCACCACTGAAATTTCCTCTGGAAACGTGCAGCAGTTCAGTCTGTAGACCTGACATCACATCCAGGATGCAAAAGTGTTAAACAGCAGAAATATTGAAGTGCAAAAGTGTCAATTGAACTGTTTCCCAAGAACTGCAAGACAGAAAGCAATGAAGGCTAAAGTAATCAAGCTAAAGTCTTTTGTTTTTTAGTGTTCCAACATGGTGGTACGTTAAAAAACACACTTCCTGCTTTGACTGTGCTTTCTTTGGGATTTGGCTCGTCACTTGTGAGTCAGACCACAGCACAAGCCGGCTTATTTTCTGATGATGAAGCAAAAGGTCCTGCACATTATTCACAGTTTCTTACCAGACATTCATCATCTGACATTAAATATTGATCTGAAATGTCATTTACAAGCTTGGGACAGATGTATAACTGCTGTATCATGTCCTGCAGTATCTCGTCAAACCAGTAAACGCACCACTTCATGTGAGCACATTGAAATGGATCATTTTTGCTACTAGAGAAGTCTACACCACCCGTCCTGTAAAATTGGCCTTATTTTTCTTTTGCTCCAAACCTGACCAGCTAGTTTTGATGTGCAAAACTAACCAAACTGTCACCTGAAAAGTTTCTCAGCAAGCTTTATTTTGAAAGTGTTACCTAACGTTTATTTATTATTGCTAACTTGGCGACATGGTGGGCCGGCAGGTGTGTTACACACTTTGTCGTGACGCCCAGTCGGACATAAGCAGCAACACAACTGCTCTGTGTCGTCCTTAAACAACGTTGTCTCTCTTATTGCTCCGCATTGACAAATGCAGTTCAACCCTCAAGCTTTAAGTCTGTCCCAGCAGATTCTATCTGTGGATTTCTTTTAAGAACATTTTCTCTTCTCTCTCGGTCTCGGTGCTTCGCCTGCAGTCACATTACTTCATCAGCCTCTCCCATGTGACAGCCTGCCGCGACGGGATTCAGTGTTCCTGTGTTTTTGTTCTGTTGTGCTGCTGCTGCCACTTCCTGTTAGGATGGAAAAGTGGACGAGACACGACAAGGTGGAGGAGAGAGGGAGGAGGTGAGGCAGCACACGCACACATGCAAACTGCATATGTCTGGTTTTCTGTATTCATGAGGACCGCTGAAAACGCTCACCTCCATGTTAGATTTAAATTTAAAGCCAAAAACAAGAATGGTCCTGATAAGATAAGATCTAGTTTAAGCTGTAATTTAGCCTTTAAACAAATGAGGTGCAGCTTTTGGTCCTTGTCACGACGTTGGTCCTCAGAAGTACAGAAAAAGTGTGTGTCCATAACCATGAACACACACATACAGTGCAGAGGCATGTTCACACAGAACAGCAGAGATATGAACATAATGATTAATGGACACTATAACTATAACACACACACACACGCACACGCACCTGGCCTAAAGCCAGAGTGACCACATCGTCCCCTCTGAGGACTGACGGGACATTAACATCTCAACACCTCTGGCAGATGGGAGAGGAGGACATGTTGTTCATGAGAGAAGAGGCGAGGCAGCCGACTCTAAGAGCAGTGTCACAGATCTGACACCAGTCAATCCAGTCATCTGAGAAGTAAAGCTGTTTTCTGGGATCAGGTGACAGGATGTCGAGTCACACCAGCAGGGTTGATTAAATTAAACAACAGGAATTGAAACAAATATTTCATCTTCATCATTTATTCCTCTACGACTTCTTCACGTCCTTCTCTGTTAGCCACGCTGCTGGCGTCCATGGTCCCCAAACGATCGTGGTTTTTTAACCCTCTCACTTTACCTCAAGCTCCATGTTCAGGTCAAACCTTGAATTTGTCCAGTTCTCTGTCTTATAACCAAATAATTGACATTCCCTTCAGACTCAGCTGTATTCTGTGTTTAATGCTAATTAGAAAATGCTAATGTATGCATGTTAGTAATGCAAAACTAAGCTTGTGAACACACTAAACACTTTAACCAATAATCATCATGCTATGCTGACATGCTAATGTTAGCATTTCACTTAAAGCACTGCTGTACCACACTGAACTGTCTTGTGTAACTCAAACATTTGTCCACCTGCATCTGCACCAAATCAACGAGAAACATGTCACAAATAAGTTGGTACTAAGCTAAAAGGTCTGTGCCATGAGTCTTTGTTTATTCTTTCAGTGATTCTGTCCTCTTAAACCCCGAGGCTGAATTAAATTTTTCATTATGATCAAACTTTTAACACGTAATCACTGTAACTTTGAATCGATGTACGAATCCAATCATGTGGAAAAGCATCACTTTCAATTAAGTGAATGACGCATTTAAACTGTTGAAGCTGCAAATCAATAAAATAAACATTAGAATCAAGTACATATAGAAATGTGATATGTTTTAATAATACGAGTATTTAGCATTCAGTCCTCCAAAATCCCCCAAAATGACATGCTGCTGCATTTGTATCACAAACACACAAAGTGACTGTTTGTCCCACTGTCCCCCAGTGAATCGTTTTACTGTCCAGATGACAGAATGAAATAGTGATGTGCATGAGTTTGTCTGCAGGCAAAATCAAATTACCAGCCTCCCGTGAAGAGGGCTGTTTGTTTCATAAAACTCCTGCAGTCCTGAAGTTAGAATTATAATGCTAATTGCCTGAGCTCTTCTGTCAATACTAATGCCATCTGGAGAGGGCTGAAGGACGGTAATGAATTTGGGACAACATAAATTACAACTTGTTGCCAGAGGCAGAAAAAGTGGATCAAAAAATGTGCTCAAATTAGTTCAGAAAACACGATGTTCCTGTGTGATCAAACGAACAATGCTGAGGGAACTCGTTATGAGCTGTCGTCTTAAAAGTTTTCAGCTTTAGCTCCCTGACTTTACAACAGTGAAAGTGATTTATAGTATTGCAGCAGGCAGGGAAATGCTGTCACATGTTCCTGTCGCTCCTCAGGCACAGGAAGCTAATCATAGAGCTGAAGTATTGAGGTGGCACAGTGGCAACACTCTCGCCTCACAGCTAGAAGGTCCCGGGTTCGATTTCCGTCTGGGGCGTTGTTGGCGCTGGGGGCGTGTCTTCCACCATGCCTTCCTCCTTTATCGAGGAAAGGGGCCTTTCTTTTTTGAAGTTTGCATGTTCTCCCCGTGTTTACCTGGGGTTTCCTCCATTAAAAAACCCCACTAAAAACATGCAAGAAGATCACCACCTGACCAATGGTGACAAAAGGAACTGGGTCCCCGGGCGCCGCTGTCAGCTGGCAGCCCACCACTCCTGGTCCGCTGCGGAGGAAGGACTGACCAAGGATGGGTCAAATGCAGAGAAATAATTTCACAAGAAGCATAGCGTGCATGTAGTGTGCACTTGTGATGTGATGTGATAAATAAAGTACGTCTCTTCTATCTCTTCTTCTCCATCAACGTCACCTCCGCGCTAGTCTGTTTCACTGGCTTCTGTACCTCAAAGAAATCTTTCATTCACAATTCTTTCATCTGTCTTTCTGAAAATGTAAATGTGTTACTGGTTCATACTCCAGAATGTCTGCTTGGCAAATTAATATTAAGAAATGACAAATTTTTTATGAACACTGCAGCTCCTTCAAATCTGGTTGCATGCTCACGTGTGTCATCATAAATTGGCTTCTTCGTGACTTCCTACACCGTTTCCTGAAGAAATTATCAAAGTTTAAGTGACGATGGTCTAAGGATTCTGGGAAACGATGTTCATTAAAGAACATCACGTGAACACAAAACATCCCAGTCCTGGCTGATTTAAGAAACTGCTTTGCATACTGGTGATTTCATTACAAATGTGTGAGTTAGAAGTTTTGGTTGTGTTTCAACTCACTGGCCACTTGAAAGTACCAAATGAGGAAGTTACCTTGGGAAGAACCTCCAAACCGAAGGAGACATTAAAAATGAGAAGGAACTAAAAGCAAATCAATTAAAAAAACAAAAAACATAAGCATTCAATTCCAATTCAATTCCATTTTATTTATATTGATTAAAATGTATTTATACAAGGCCAAATCAGAACAATTTCCCCATGAGCAAGCACTTGGCAACAGTGGTGAGGAAAAACTTCCTTTTAACAGGCAGAAACCTCAAGCAGAACCAGGCTCTGGGTGGACGGCCATCTGCCTCGACCGGTTGGGTGAGAGAGAGAGAGAGAGAGAGAGAGAGAGAGAGAGAGAGGAAAGAGAGAGAGAGAGAGAGAGAGAGAGAGAGAGAAAGGAAAGAGAGAGAAGAGAGAGAAGAAAGAGAGAGAGAGAGAGAGAGAGAGAGAGAGAGAGAGAGAGAGAGAGAGAGAGACATACAGATAACATGAAAATATGTCCTGTGAAACCATCATCCAATGGGCAAAGAAAAAAGTCTAAATGCCCAATTTGGAAGTTTCCTAGAGAAGAACTGCAAAAGACAGACCCTCTTCAAAGACATGGAGGTGTCTTGACATTTACAATTGTAAAAATAAAATAAAATAAAATGAAATACTTACCATGGACACACAATTAAATAAAACAGAAATAAAGTATGTCACGACACCAACCTCCATTGTGCAAGGACAAACCTCCAAAAACCTGTCAAGTGAGTTAAAGTTGGAAGGTTCCTTGGGAAGACAGACAGATGGCCAGCAACGGCGGAGGCATCTAGAGGTCCTTGGCGAAGGTGGAGCCCCTTGGCAAGGACGAAGCCTCTCTGCAGGCTGTTGGCGAAGGTGGAATCCCTCAATAAAGGGGAAGCCCCTCTGGAAGCTGTCGGCCAAGGCAATATCCCTCTGGAGACTGTCAGCGAAAGCGGAGCCCCTCTGGAGGACATCGGTGAAGGCGATATCCATCTGGAGGTGGTCGGCAAAGGCGAAGGCAGAGCCTCACCGGAATGCGAGGGTGACATCCCTCCGGACAATGACGGCGAAGGCGATATCCCTCCAGCGGCCGGCGGCAAAGGCGAAACCTTTCTTGAGGAACAAGGCTACCAAAATAAAACAGCATCCTGACATCAAGTAAATTAAAGATGGAAGTTTCCTTGGGAAGAATTAGAGAAAAGAGACCCTCTTCCAAGGCTTGGTGGTGTCTTGACATTTACAAGGATAAAAATGAAATAAAATAAAATACAATAAAATGAAATGAAATACTTCCCATGGACTATTTGCTTTTGTCAACGAAAATTATGACTAAATATCGTCGTCAACGAACCTTTGTCACGTGACGAAAACGAGACGAGACGCAAGGTAAATGCTAGTGATGTGATGATAACTATTAATAAATATATAATGCACTATCATTGACAAATAAAAACTAGACTAAATGTGGTTTACGAAATGAAAACTCTACTAAAATGTCTTCATTTCCTTTGACCAACGAAACGTTCTAGCGTTATTTCGTCTCGTTTAGTCACGTTTCGGTTTCGTCTGTACAACTAGATACAATATTGACTGACTTCAATAGAATTGCATTACTAAAAAGAGACTACAATTTTCATTGACTAAAACTAGACGAAAATAGTCACAGATAATTCTGACTAAAATAAGACTAAAATGCTCAGACTATGAAACTTGACTAGACTAAAAAGAGTATGAACGTGACTAAAACTAATGAAAACTAAAATGACAGCTTGACACAAAGGCTAGACTAAGACTAAAATTAAAACAAGCCGCCAAAAACAACACTACCATAGACACACAATTAAATAAAACAGAAATAAAGTATGTCACCACCATCCAGAGGCCCTTGGCGAAGGTGGAGCCCCTCGGCACGGGCGAAGCCTCTCTGCAGGCTGTTGACGAAGGTGGAATCCCTCTGGAGACTGTCAGCGAAAGCGGAGACCCTCTGGAGGACGTCGGCGAAGGCCATATCCCTCTGGAGGCTGTCGGCGAATGTGAAGACGGAGCCCCTCCGGAACGCGAGGGCGACATCCCACAGCGTCGAGGGCGACATCCCTCCGCAGGCCTGAAGGCGGAGCCCCTCCGGAACGTGAGGGCGACATCCCTCAGCGTCGAGGGCGACATCCCTCCGCAGGCCGTCGGTGAAGGTGAAAGTGAAGGCGGAGCCCCCCCGGAACGTGAGGGCGACATCCCTCAGCGTCGAGGGCGACATCCCTCCGCAGGCCTGAAGGCGGAGCCCCCCCGGAACGTGAGGGCGACATCCCTCAGCGTCAAGGGTGACATCCCTCCGCAGGCCTGAAGGCGGAGCCCCTCCGGAACGTGAGGGCGACATCCCTCAGCGTCGAGGGCGACATCCCTCCGCAGGCCTGAAGGCGGAGCCCCTCCGGAACGTGAGGGCGACATCCCTCAGCGTCGAGGGCGACATCCCTCCGCAGGCCGTCGGCAAATGTGAAGGCGGAGCCCCTCCGGAACGTGAGGGCGACATCCCTCAGCGTCGAGGGCGACATCCCTCCGCAGGCCGTCGGTGAAGGTGAAAGTGAAGGCGGAGCCCCTCCGGAACGCGAGGGCGACATCCCTCAGCGTCGAGGGCGACAACCCTCCGCAGGCCGTCGGTGAAGGTGAAAGTGAAGGCGGAGCCCCTCCGGAACGCGAGGGCGACATCCCTCAGCGTCGAGGGCGACATCCCTCCGCAGGCCGTCGGCAAATGTGAAGGCGGAGCCCCTCCGGAACGTGAGGGCGACATCCCTCAGCGTCGAGGGCGACATCCCTCCGCAGGCCGTCGGTGAAGGTGAAAGTGAAGGCGGAGCCCCTCCGGAACGTGAGGGCGACATCCCTCAGCGTCGAGGGCGACAACCCTCCGCAGGCCGTCGGTGAAGGTGAAAGTGAAGGCGGAGCCCCTCCGGAACGCGAGGGCGACATCCCTCAGCGTCGAGGGCGACATCCCTCCGGAGGTCGTCGGTGAAGGCGGAGCCCCTCCGGAACGCGAGGGCGACATCCCTCAGCGTCGAGGCCAACATCCCTCCGGAGGCCGTCGGTTTCCTTGGGAAGAATTAGAGAAAAGAGACCCTCTTCCAAGGCTTGGTGGTGTCTTGACATTTACAAGGACAAAAATCAAATGAAATAAAATACAAGAAAATGAAATGAAATACTTCCCATGGACTATTTGCTTTCGTCAACGAAAATTATGACTAAATATCGTCGTCAACGAACCTTTGTCACGTGACCAAAACGAGACGAGACGCAAGGTAAATGCTAGTCATGTGATGATAACTACTAATAAATATATAATGCACTATCATTGACAAATAAAAACTAGACTAAATGTGGTTTACAAAATAAAAACTCTACTAAAATGTTTCTTCATTTTCGTTGACAAACGAAACGTTCTAGCGTTATTTCGTCTCGTTTAGTCACGTTTCGGTTTCGTCTGTACGACTAGATACTATATTGACTGAATTAAAGAAAATTGCATTACTAAAAAGAGACTACAATTTTCATTGACTAAAACTAGACAGAAATAGTCACGGATAATTCTGACTAAAATAAGACTAAAATGCTCAGACTATGAAACTTGACTAGACTAAAAAGAGTATGAACATGACTAAAACTAATGAAAACTAAAATGACAGCTTGACACAAAGACTAGACTAAGACTAAAATTAAAACAAGCCGCCAAAAACAACACTACCATAGACACACAATTAAATAAAACAGAAATAAAGTATGTCACCACCATCCAGAGGCCCTAGGCGAAGGTGGAGCCCCTCGGCACGGGCGAAGCCCCTCCGGAACGTGAGGGCGACATCCCTCAGCGTCGAGGGCGACATCCCTCTGCAGGCCGTCGGTGAAGGTGAAAGTGAAGGCGGAGCCCCTCCGGAACACGAGGGCGACATCCCTCAGCGTCGAGGGCGACATCCCTCCGGAGGCCGTCGGTTTCCTTGGGAAGAATTAGAGAAAAGAGACCCTCTTCCAAGGCTTGGTGGTGTCTTGACATTTACAAGGACAAAAATCAAATGAAATGAAATACAAGAAAATGAAATGAAATACTTCCCATGGACTATTTGCTTTCGTCAACGAAAATTATGACTAAATATCGTCGTCAACGAACCTTTGTCACGTGACCAAAACGAGACGAGACGCAAGGTAAATGCTAGTCATGTGATGATAACTACTAATAAATATATAATGCACTATCATTGACAAATAAAAACTAGACTAAATGTGGTTTACAAAATAAAAACTCTACTAAAATGTTTCTTCATTTTCGTTGACAAACGAAACGTTCTAGCGTTATTTCGTCTCGTTTAGTCACGTTTCGGTTTCGTCTGTACGACTAGATACTATATTGACTGACTTAAAGAAAATTGCATTACTAAAAAGAGACTACAATTTTCATTGACTAAAACTAGACAGAAATAGTCACGGATAATTCTGACTAAAATAAGACTAAAATGCTCAAACTATGAAACTTGACTAGACTAAAAAGAGTATGAACATGACTAAAACTAATGAAAACTAAAATGACAGCTTGACACAAAGACTAGACTAAGACTAAAATTAAAACAAGCCGCCAAAAACAACACTACCATAGACACACAATTAAATAAGACAGAAATAAAGTATGTCACCACCATCCAGAGGCCCTTGGCGAAGGTGGAGCCCCTCGGCACGGGCGAAGCCTCTCTGCAGGCTGTTGACAAAGGTGGAATCCCTCTGGAGACTGTCAGCGAAAGCGGAGACCCTCTGGAGGACGTCGGCGAAGGCCATATCCCTCTGGAGGCTGTCGGCAAATGTGAAGACGGAGCCCCTCCGGAACGCGAGGGCGACATCCCACAGCGTCGAGGGCGACATCCCTCCGCAGGCCTGAAGGCGGAGCCCCTCCGGAACGTGAGGGCGACATCCCTCAGCGTCGAGGGCGACATCCCTCCTCAGGCCGTCGGTGAAGGTGAAGGTGAAAGTGAAGGCGGAGCCCCTCCGGAACGTGAGGGCGACATCCCTCAGCGTCGAGGGCGACATCCCTCCGCAGGCCTGAAGGCGGAGCCCCTCCGGAACGCGAGGGCGACATCCCTCAGCGTCGAGGGCGACATCCCTCCACAGGCCGTCGGTGAAGGTGAAAGTGAAGGCGGAGCCCCTCCGGAACGCGAGGGCGACATCCCTCAGCATCGAGGGCGACATCCCTCCGCAGGCCGTCGGCAAATGTGAAGGCGGAGCCCCTCCGGAACGTGAGGGCGACATCCCTCAGCGTCGAGGGCGACATCCCTCCGGAGGTCGTCGGTGAAGGCGGAGCCCCTCCGGAACGCGAGGGCGACATCCCTCAGCGTCGAGGCCGACATCCCTCCGGAGGCCGTCGGTTTCCTTGGGAAGAATTAGAGAAAAGAGACCCTCTTCCAAGGCTTGGTGGTGTCTTGACATTTACAAGGACAAAAATCAAATGAAATAAAATACAAGAAAATGAAATGAAATACTTCCCATGGACTATTTGCTTTCGTCAACGAAAATTATGACTAAATATCGTCGTCAACGAACCTTTGTCACGTGACCAAAACGAGACGAGACGCAAGGTAAATGCTAGTCATGTGATGATAACTACTAATAAATATATAATGCACTATCATTGACAAATAAAAACTAGACTAAATGTGGTTTACAAAATAAAAACTCTACTAAAATGTTTCTTCATTTTCGTTGACAAACGAAACGTTCTAGCGTTATTTCGTCTCGTTTAGTCACGTTTCGGTTTCGTCTGTACGACTAGATACTATATTGACTGACTTAAAGAAAATTGCATTACTAAAAAGAGACTACAATTTTCATTGACTAAAACTAGACAGAAATAGTCACGGATAATTCTGACTAAAATAAGACTAAAATGCTCAGACTATGAAACTTGACTAGACTAAAAAGAGTATGAACATGACTAAAACTAATGAAAACTAAAATGACAGCTTGACACAAAGACTAGACTAAGACTAAAATTAAAACAAGCCGCCAAAAACAACACTACCATAGACACACAATTAAATAAAACAGAAATAAAGTATGTCACCACCATCCAGAGGCCCTAGGCGAAGGTGGAGCCCCTCGGCACGGGCGAAGCCCCTCCGGAACGCGAGGGCGACATCCCTCAGCGTCGAGGGCGACAACCCTCCGCAGGCCGTAGGTGAAGGTGAAAGTGAAGGCGGAGCCCCTCCGGAACGCGAGGGCGACATCCCTCAGCGTCGAGGGCGACATCCCTCCGGAGGTCGTCGGTGAAGGCGGAGCCCCTCTGGAACGCGAGGGCAACATCCCTCAGCGTCGAGGCCGACATCCCTCCGGAGGCCGTCGGTTTCCTTGGGAAGAATTAGAGAAAAGAGACCCTCTTCCAAGGCTTGGTGGTGTCTTGACATTTACAAGGACAAAAATCAAATGAAATAAAATACAAGAAAATGAAATGAAATACTTCCCATGGACTATTTGCTTTCGTCAACGAAAATTATGACTAAATATCGTCGTCAACGAACCTTTGTCACGTGACCAAAACGAGACGAGACGCAAGGTAAATGCTAGTCATGTGATGATAACTACTAATAAATATATAATGCACTATCATTGACAAATAAAAACTAGACTAAATGTGGTTTACAAAATAAAAACTCTACTAAAATGTTTCTTCATTTTCGTTGACAAACGAAACGTTCTAGCGTTATTTCGTCTCGTTAAGTCACGTTTCGGTTTCGTCTGTACGACTAGATACTATATTGACTGACTTAAAGAAAATTGCATTACTAAAAAGAGACTACAATTTTCATTGACTAAAACTAGACAGAAATAGTCACGGATAATTCTGACTAAAATAAGACTAAAATGCTCAGACTATGAAACTTGACTAGACTAAAAAGAGTATGAACATGACTAAAACTAATGAAAACTAAAATGACAGCTTGACACAAAGACTAGACTAAGACTAAAATTAAAACAAGCCGCCAAAAACAACACTACCATAGACACACAATTAAATAAAACAGAAATAAAGTATGTCACCACCATCCAGAGGCCCTTGGCGAAGGTGGAGCCCCTCGGCACGGGCGAAGCCTCTCTGCAGGCTGTTGACGAAGGTGGAATCCCTCTGGAGACTGTCAGTGAAAGCGGAGACCCTCTGGAGGATGTCGGCGAAGGCCATATCCCTCTGGAGGCTGTCGGCGAATGTGAAGACGGAGCCCCTCCGGAACGCGAGGGCGACATCCCACAGCGTCGAGGGCGACATCCCTCCGCAGGCCTGAAGGCGGAGCCCCTCCGGAACGTGAAGGCGACATCCCTCAGCGTCGAGGGCGACATCCCTCCGCAGGCCGTCGGTGAAGGTGAAAGTGAAGGCGGAGCCCCTCCGGAACGTGAGGGCGACATCCCTCAGCGTCAAGGGTGACATCCCTCCGCAGGCCTGAAGGCGGAGCCCCTCCGGAACGCGAGGGCGACATCCCTCAGCGTCGAGGGCGACATCCCTCCGCAGGCCGTCGGCAAATGTGAAGGCGGAGCCCCTCCGGAACGTGAGGGCGACATCCCTCAGCGTCGAGGGCGACATCCCTCCGCAGGCCGTCGGTGAAGGTGAAAGTGAAGGCGGAGCCCCTCCGGAACGCGAGGGCGACATCCCTCAGCGTCGAGGGCGACAACCCTCCGCAGGCCGTAGGTGAAGGTGAAAGTGAAGGCGGAGCCCCTCCGGAACGCGAGGGCGACATCCCTCAGCGTCGAGGGCGACATCCCTCCGCAGGCCTGAAGGCGGAGCCCCTCCGGAACGTGAGGGCGACATCCCTCAGCGTCGAGGGCGACATCCCTCCTCAGGCCGTCGGTGAAGGTGAAGGTGAAAGTGAAGGCGGAGCCCCTCCGGAACGTGAGGGCGACATCCCTCAGCGTCGAGGGCGACATCCCTCCGCAGGCCTGAAGGCGGAGCCCCTCCGGAACGCGAGGGCGACATCCCTCAGCGTCGAGGGCGACATCCCTCCACAGGCCGTCGGTGAAGGTGAAAGTGAAGGCGGAGCCCCTCCGGAACGCGAGGGCGACATCCCTCAGCATCGAGGGCGACATCCCTCCGCAGGCCGTCGGCAAATGTGAAGGCGGAGCCCCTCCGGAACGTGAGGGCGACATCCCTCAGCGTCGAGGGCGACATCCCTCCGGAGGTCGTCGGTGAAGGCGGAGCCCCTCCGGAACGCGAGGGCGACATCCCTCAGCGTCGAGGCCGACATCCCTCCGGAGGCCGTCGGTTTCCTTGGGAAGAATTAGAGAAAAGAGACCCTCTTCCAAGGCTTGGTGGTGTCTTGACATTTACAAGGACAAAAATCAAATGAAATAAAATACAAGAAAATGAAATGAAATACTTCCCATGGACTATTTGCTTTCGTCAACGAAAATTATGACTAAATATCGTCGTCAACGAACCTTTGTCACGTGACCAAAACGAGACGAGACGCAAGGTAAATGCTAGTCATGTGATGATAACTACTAATAAATATATAATGCACTATCATTGACAAATAAAAACTAGACTAAATGTGGTTTACAAAATAAAAACTCTACTAAAATGTTTCTTCATTTTCGTTGACAAACGAAACGTTCTAGCGTTATTTCGTCTCGTTTAGTCACGTTTCGGTTTCGTCTGTACGACTAGATACTATATTGACTGACTTAAAGAAAATTGCATTACTAAAAAGAGACTACAATTTTCATTGACTAAAACTAGACAGAAATAGTCACGGATAATTCTGACTAAAATAAGACTAAAATGCTCAGACTATGAAACTTGACTAGACTAAAAAGAGTATGAACATGACTAAAACTAATGAAAACTAAAATGACAGCTTGACACAAAGACTAGACTAAGACTAAAATTAAAACAAGCCGCCAAAAACAACACTACCATAGACACACAATTAAATAAAACAGAAATAAAGTATGTCACCACCATCCAGAGGCCCTAGGCGAAGGTGGAGCCCCTCGGCACGGGCGAAGCCCCTCCGGAACGCGAGGGCGACATCCCTCAGCGTCGAGGGCGACATCTCTCCGCAGGCCTGAAGGCGGAGCCCCTCCGGAACGTGAGGGCGACATCCCTCAGCGTCGAGGGCGACATCCCTCCGCAGGCCGTCGGTGAAGGTGAAAGTGAAGGCGGAGCCCCTCCGGAACGTGAGGGCGACATCCCTCAGCGTCGAGGGCGACATCCCTCCGCAGGCCTGAAGGCGGAGCCCCTCCGGAACGTGAGGGCGACATCCCTCAGCGTCGAGGGCGACATCCCTCCGCAGGCCGTCGGTGAAGGTGAAAGTGAAGGCGGAGCCCCTCCGGAACGTGAGGGCGACATCCCTCAGCGTCAAGGGTGACATCCCTCCGCAGGCCTGAAGGCGGAGCCCCTCCGGAACGCGAGGGCGACATCCCTCAGCGTCGAGGGCGACATCCCTCCGCAGGCCGTCGGCAAATGTGAAGGCGGAGCCCCTCCGGAACGTGAGGGCGACATCCCTCAGCGTCGAGGGCGACATCCCTCCGCAGGCCGTCGGTGAAGGTGAAAGTGAAGGCGGAGCCCCTCCGGAACGCGAGGGCGACATCCCTCAGCGTCGAGGGCGACAACCCTCCGCAGGCCGTAGGTGAAGGTGAAAGTGAAGGCGGAGCCCCTCCGGAACGCGAGGGCGACATCCCTCAGCGTCGAGGGCGACATCCCTCCGGAGGTCGTCGGTGAAGGCGGAGCCCCTCTGGAACGCGAGGGCAACATCCCTCAGCGTCGAGGCCGACATCCCTCCGGAGGCCGTCGGTTTCCTTGGGAAGAATTAGAGAAAAGAGACCCTCTTCCAAGGCTTGGTGGTGTCTTGACATTTACAAGGACAAAAATCAAATGAAATAAAATACAAGAAAATGAAATGAAATACTTCCCATGGACTATTTGCTTTCGTCAACGAAAATTATGACTAAATATCGTCGTCAACGAACCTTTGTCACGTGACCAAAACGAGACGAGACGCAAGGTAAATGCTAGTCATGTGATGATAACTACTAATAAATATATAATGCACTTATCATTGACAAATAAAAACTAGACTAAATGTGGTTTACAAAATAAAAACTCTACTAAAATGTTTCTTCATTTTCGTTGACAAACGAAACGTTCTAGCGTTATTTCGTCTCGTTAAGTCACGTTTCGGTTTCGTCTGTACGACTAGATACTATATTGACTGACTTAAAGAAAATTGCATTACTAAAAAGAGACTACAATTTTCATTGACTAAAACTAGACAGAAATAGTCACGGATAATTCTGACTAAAATAAGACTAAAATGCTCAGACTATGAAACTTGACTAGACTAAAAAGAGTATGAACATGACTAAAACTAATGAAAACTAAAATGACAGCTTGACACAAAGACTAGACTAAGACTAAAATTAAAACAAGCCGCCAAAAACAACACTACCATAGACACACAATTAAATAAAACAGAAATAAAGTATGTCACCACCATCCAGAGGCCCTAGGCGAAGGTGGAGCCCCTCGGCACGGGCGAAGCCCCTCCGGAACGCGAGGGCGACATCCCTCAGCGTCGAGGGCGACAACCCTCCGCAGGCCGTAGGTGAAGGTGAAAGTGAAGGCGGAGCCCCTCCGGAACGCGAGGGCGACATCCCTCAGCGTCGAGGGCGACATCCCTCCGGAGGTCGTCGGTGAAGGCGGAGCCCCTCTGGAACGCGAGGGCAACATCCCTCAGCGTCGAGGCCGACATCCCTCCGGAGGCCGTCGGTTTCCTTGGGAAGAATTAGAGAAAAGAGACCCTCTTCCAAGGCTTGGTGGTGTCTTGACATTTACAAGGACAAAAATCAAATGAAATAAAATACAAGAAAATGAAATGAAATACTTCCCATGGACTATTTGCTTTCGTCAACGAAAATTATGACTAAATATCGTCGTCAACGAACCTTTGTCACGTGACCAAAACGAGACGAGACGCAAGGTAAATGCTAGTCATGTGATGATAACTACTAATAAATATATAATGCACTTATCATTGACAAATAAAAACTAGACTAAATGTGGTTTACAAAATAAAAACTCTACTAAAATGTTTCTTCATTTTCGTTGACAAACGAAACGTTCTAGCGTTATTTCGTCTCGTTAAGTCACGTTTCGGTTTCGTCTGTACGACTAGATACTATATTGACTGACTTAAAGAAAATTGCATTACTAAAAAGAGACTACAATTTTCATTGACTAAAACTAGACAGAAATAGTCACGGATAATTCTGACTAAAATAAGACTAAAATGCTCAGACTATGAAACTTGACTAGACTAAAAAGAGTATGAACATGACTAAAACTAATGAAAACTAAAATGACAGCTTGACACAAAGACTAGACTAAGACTAAAATTAAAACAAGCCGCCAAAAACAACACTACCATAGACACACAATTAAATAAAACAGAAATAAAGTATGTCACCACCATCCAGAGGCCCTAGGCGAAGGTGGAGCCCCTCGGCACGGGCGAAGCCCCTCCGGAACGCGAGGGCGACATCCCTCAGCGTCGAGGGCGACATCTCTCCGCAGGCCTGAAGGCGGAGCCCCTCCGGAACGTGAGGGCGACATCCCTCAGCGTCGAGGGCGACATCCCTCCGCAGGCCGTCGGTGAAGGTGAAAGTGAAGGCGGAGCCCCTCCGGAACGTGAGGGCGACATCCCTCAGCGTCGAGGGCGACATCCCTCCGCAGGCCTGAAGGCGGAGCCCCTCCGGAACGTGAGGGCGACATCCCTCAGCGTCGAGGGCGACATCCCTCCGCAGGCCTGAAGGCGGAGCCCCTCCGGAACGTGAGGGCGACATCCCTCAGCGTCGAGGGCGACATCCCTCCGCAGGCCGTCGGTGAAGGTGAAAGTGAAGGCGGAGCCCCTCCGGAACGTGAGGGCGACATCCCTCAGCGTCGAGGGCGACAACCCTCCGCAGGCCTGAAGGCGGAGCCCCTCCGGAACGTGAGGGCGACATCCCTCAGCGTCGAGGGCGACATCCCTCCGCAGGCCGTCGGTGAAGGTGAAGGCGGAGCCCCTCCGGAACGTGAGGGCGACATCCCTCAGCGTCGAGGGCGACATCCCTCCGCAGGCCTGAAGGCGGAGCCCCTCCGGAACGTGAGGGCGACATCCCTCAGCGTCGAGGGCGACATCCCTCCGCAGGCCGTCGGTGAAGGTGAAAGTGAAGGCGGAGCCCCTCCGGAACGCGAGGGCGACATCCCTCAGCGTCGAGGGCGACATCTCTCCGCAGGCCTGAAGGCGGAGCCCCTCCGGAACGTGAGGGCGACATCCCTCAGCGTCGAGGGCGACATCCCTCCGCAGGCCGTCGGTGAAGGTGAAAGTGAAGGCGGAGCCCCTCCGGAACGTGAGGGCGACATCCCTCAGCGTCGAGGGCGACATCCCTCCGCAGGCCTGAAGGCGGAGCCCCTCCGGAACGTGAGGGCGACATCCCTCAGCGTCGAGGGCGACATCCCTCCGCAGGCCGTCGGTGAAGGTGAAAGTGAAGGCGGAGCCCCTCCGGAACGTGAGGGCGACATCCCTCAGCGTCGAGGGCGACAACCCTCCGCAGGCCGTCGGTGAAGGTGAAAGTGAAGGCGGAGCCCCTCCGGAACGCGAGGGCGACATCCCTCAGCGTCGAGGGCGACATCTCTCCGCAGGCCTGAAGGCGGAGCCCCTCCGGAACGTGAGGGCGACATCCCTCAGCGTCGAGGGCGACATCCCTCCGCAGGCCGTCGGTGAAGGTGAAAGTGAAGGCGGAGCCCCTCCGGAACGTGAGGGCGACATCCCTCAGCGTCGAGGGCGACATCCCTCCGCAGGCCTGAAGGCGGAGCCCCTCCGGAACGTGAGGGCGACATCCCTCAGCGTCGAGGGCGACATCCCTCCGCAGGCCGTCGGTGAAGGTGAAAGTGAAGGCGGAGCCCCTCCGGAACGCGAGGGCGACATCCCTCAGCGTCGAGGGCGACATCCCTCCGGAGGCCGTCGGTTTCCTTGGGAAGAATTAGAGAAAAGAGACCCTCTTCCAAGGCTTGGTGGTGTCTTGACATTTACAAGGACAAAAATCAAATGAAATGAAATACAAGAAAATGAAATGAAATACTTCCCATGGACTATTTGCTTTCGTCAACGAAAATTATGACTAAATATCGTCGTCAACGAACCTTTGTCACGTGACCAAAACGAGACGAGACGCAAGGTAAATGCTAGTCATGTGATGATAACTACTAATAAATATATAATGCACTATCATTGACAAATAAAAACTAGACTAAATGTGGTTTACAAAATAAAAACTCTACTAAAATGTTTCTTCATTTTCGTTGACAAACGAAACGTTCTAGCGTTATTTCGTCTCGTTTAGTCACGTTTCGGTTTCGTCTGTACGACTAGATACTATATTGACTGACTTAAAGAAAATTGCATTACTAAAAAGAGACTACAATTTTCATTGACTAAAACTAGACAGAAATAGTCACGGATAATTCTGACTAAAATAAGACTAAAATGCTCAGACTATGAAACTTGACTAGACTAAAAAGAGTATGAACATGACTAAAACTAATGAAAACTAAAATGACAGCTTGACACAAAGACTAGACTAAGACTAAAATTAAAACAAGCCGCCAAAAACAACACTACCATAGACACACAATTAAATAAAACAGAAATAAAGTATGTCACCACCATCCAGAGGCCCTAGGCGAAGGTGGAGCCCCTCGGCACGGGCGAAGCCCCTCCGGAACGCGAGGGCGACATCCCTCAGCGTCGAGGGCGACATCTCTCCGCAGGCCTGAAGGCGGAGCCCCTCCGGAACGTGAGGGCGACATCCCTCAGCGTCGAGGGCGACATCCCTCCGCAGGCCGTCGGTGAAGGTGAAAGTGAAGGCGGAGCCCCTCCGGAACGTGAGGGCGACATCCCTCAGCGTCGAGGGCGACATCCCTCCGCAGGCCTGAAGGCGGAGCCCCTCCGGAACGTGAGGGCGACATCCCTCAGCGTCGAGGGCGACATCCCTCCGCAGGCCTGAAGGCGGAGCCCCTCCGGAACGTGAGGGCGACATCCCTCAGCGTCGAGGGCGACATCCCTCCGCAGGCCGTCGGTGAAGGTGAAAGTGAAGGCGGAGCCCCTCCGGAACGTGAGGGCGACATCCCTCAGCGTCGAGGGCGACAACCCTCCGCAGGCCTGAAGGCGGAGCCCCTCCGGAACGTGAGGGCGACATCCCTCAGCGTCGAGGGCGACATCCCTCCGCAGGCCGTCGGTGAAGGTGAAGGCGGAGCCCCTCCGGAACGTGAGGGCGACATCCCTCAGCGTCGAGGGCGACATCCCTCCGCAGGCCTGAAGGCGGAGCCCCTCCGGAACGTGAGGGCGACATCCCTCAGCGTCGAGGGCGACATCCCTCCGCAGGCCGTCGGTGAAGGTGAAAGTGAAGGCGGAGCCCCTCCGGAACGCGAGGGCGACATCCCTCAGCGTCGAGGGCGACATCTCTCCGCAGGCCTGAAGGCGGAGCCCCTCCGGAACGTGAGGGCGACATCCCTCAGCGTCGAGGGCGACATCCCTCCGCAGGCCGTCGGTGAAGGTGAAAGTGAAGGCGGAGCCCCTCCGGAACGTGAGGGCGACATCCCTCAGCGTCGAGGGCGACATCCCTCCGCAGGCCTGAAGGCGGAGCCCCTCCGGAACGTGAGGGCGACATCCCTCAGCGTCGAGGGCGACATCCCTCCGCAGGCCGTCGGTGAAGGTGAAAGTGAAGGCGGAGCCCCTCCGGAACGTGAGGGCGACATCCCTCAGCGTCGAGGGCGACAACCCTCCGCAGGCCGTCGGTGAAGGTGAAAGTGAAGGCGGAGCCCCTCCGGAACGCGAGGGCGACATCCCTCAGCGTCGAGGGCGACATCTCTCCGCAGGCCTGAAGGCGGAGCCCCTCCGGAACGTGAGGGCGACATCCCTCAGCGTCGAGGGCGACATCCCTCCGCAGGCCGTCGGTGAAGGTGAAAGTGAAGGCGGAGCCCCTCCGGAACGTGAGGGCGACATCCCTCAGCGTCGAGGGCGACATCCCTCCGCAGGCCTGAAGGCGGAGCCCCTCCGGAACGTGAGGGCGACATCCCTCAGCGTCGAGGGCGACATCCCTCCGCAGGCCGTCGGTGAAGGTGAAAGTGAAGGCGGAGCCCCTCCGGAACGCGAGGGCGACATCCCTCAGCGTCGAGGGCGACATCCCTCCGGAGGCCGTCGGTTTCCTTGGGAAGAATTAGAGAAAAGAGACCCTCTTCCAAGGCTTGGTGGTGTCTTGACATTTACAAGGACAAAAATCAAATGAAATGAAATACAAGAAAATGAAATGAAATACTTCCCATGGACTATTTGCTTTCGTCAACGAAAATTATGACTAAATATCGTCGTCAACGAACCTTTGTCACGTGACCAAAACGAGACGAGACGCAAGGTAAATGCTAGTCATGTGATGATAACTACTAATAAATATATAATGCACTATCATTGACAAATAAAAACTAGACTAAATGTGGTTTACAAAATAAAAACTCTACTAAAATGTTTCTTCATTTTCGTTGACAAACGAAACGTTCTAGCGTTATTTCGTCTCGTTTAGTCACGTTTCGGTTTCGTCTGTACGACTAGATACTATATTGACTGACTTAAAGAAAATTGCATTACTAAAAAGAGACTACAATTTTCATTGACTAAAACTAGACAGAAATAGTCACGGATAATTCTGACTAAAATAAGACTAAAATGCTCAGACTATGAAACTTGACTAGACTAAAAAGAGTATGAACATGACTAAAACTAATGAAAACTAAAATGACAGCTTGACACAAAGACTAGACTAAGACTAAAATTAAAACAAGCCGCCAAAAACAACACTACCATAGACACACAATTAAATAAAACAGAAATAAAGTATGTCACCACCATCCAGAGGCCCTAGGCGAAGGTGGAGCCCCTCGGCACGGGCGAAGCCCCTCCGGAACGCGAGGGCGACATCCCTCAGCGTCGAGGGCGACAACCCTCCGCAGGCCGTAGGTGAAGGTGAAAGTGAAGGCGGAGCCCCTCCGGAACGCGAGGGCGACATCCCTCAGCGTCGAGGGCGACATCCCTCCGGAGGTCGTCGGTGAAGGCGGAGCCCCTCTGGAACGCGAGGGCAACATCCCTCAGCGTCGAGGCCGACATCCCTCCGGAGGCCGTCGGTTTCCTTGGGAAGAATTAGAGAAAAGAGACCCTCTTCCAAGGCTTGGTGGTGTCTTGACATTTACAAGGACAAAAATCAAATGAAATAAAATACAAGAAAATGAAATGAAATACTTCCCATGGACTATTTGCTTTCGTCAACGAAAATTATGACTAAATATCGTCGTCAACGAACCTTTGTCACGTGACCAAAACGAGACGAGACGCAAGGTAAATGCTAGTCATGTGATGATAACTACTAATAAATATATAATGCACTTATCATTGACAAATAAAAACTAGACTAAATGTGGTTTACAAAATAAAAACTCTACTAAAATGTTTCTTCATTTTCGTTGACAAACGAAACGTTCTAGCGTTATTTCGTCTCGTTAAGTCACGTTTCGGTTTCGTCTGTACGACTAGATACTATATTGACTGACTTAAAGAAAATTGCATTACTAAAAAGAGACTACAATTTTCATTGACTAAAACTAGACAGAAATAGTCACGGATAATTCTGACTAAAATAAGACTAAAATGCTCAGACTATGAAACTTGACTAGACTAAAAAGAGTATGAACATGACTAAAACTAATGAAAACTAAAATGACAGCTTGACACAAAGACTAGACTAAGACTAAAATTAAAACAAGCCGCCAAAAACAACACTACCATAGACACACAATTAAATAAAACAGAAATAAAGTATGTCACCACCATCCAGAGGCCCTAGGCGAAGGTGGAGCCCCTCGGCACGGGCGAAGCCCCTCCGGAACGCGAGGGCGACATCCCTCAGCGTCGAGGGCGACATCTCTCCGCAGGCCTGAAGGCGGAGCCCCTCCGGAACGTGAGGGCGACATCCCTCAGCGTCGAGGGCGACATCCCTCCGCAGGCCGTCGGTGAAGGTGAAAGTGAAGGCGGAGCCCCTCCGGAACGTGAGGGCGACATCCCTCAGCGTCGAGGGCGACATCCCTCCGCAGGCCTGAAGGCGGAGCCCCTCCGGAACGTGAGGGCGACATCCCTCAGCGTCGAGGGCGACATCCCTCCGCAGGCCGTCGGTGAAGGTGAAAGTGAAGGCGGAGCCCCTCCGGAACGTGAGGGCGACATCCCTCAGCGTCGAGGGCGACAACCCTCCGCAGGCCTGAAGGCGGAGCCCCTCCGGAACGTGAGGGCGACATCCCTCAGCGTCGAGGGCGACATCCCTCCGCAGGCCGTCGGTGAAGGTGAAGGCGGAGCCCCTCCGGAACGTGAGGGCGACATCCCTCAGCGTCGAGGGCGACATCCCTCCGCAGGCCTGAAGGCGGAGCCCCTCCGGAACGTGAGGGCGACATCCCTCAGCGTCGAGGGCGACATCCCTCCGCAGGCCGTCGGTGAAGGTGAAAGTGAAGGCGGAGCCCCTCCGGAACGCGAGGGCGACATCCCTCAGCGTCGAGGGCGACATCTCTCCGCAGGCCTGAAGGCGGAGCCCCTCCGGAACGTGAGGGCGACATCCCTCAGCGTCGAGGGCGACATCCCTCCGCAGGCCGTCGGTGAAGGTGAAAGTGAAGGCGGAGCCCCTCCGGAACGTGAGGGCGACATCCCTCAGCGTCGAGGGCGACATCCCTCCGCAGGCCTGAAGGCGGAGCCCCTCCAGAACGTGAGGGCGACATCCCTCAGCGTCGAGGGCGACATCCCTCCGCAGGCCGTCGGTGAAGGTGAAAGTGAAGGCGGAGCCCCTCCGGAACGTGAGGGCGACATCCCTCAGCGTCGAGGGCGACAACCCTCCGCAGGCCGTCGGTGAAGGTGAAAGTGAAGGCGGAGCCCCTCCGGAACGCGAGGGCGACATCCCTCAGCGTCGAGGGCGACATCTCTCCGCAGGCCTGAAGGCGGAGCCCCTCCGGAACGTGAGGGCGACATCCCTCAGCGTCGAGGGCGACATCCCTCCGCAGGCCGTCGGTGAAGGTGAAAGTGAAGGCGGAGCCCCTCCGGAACGTGAGGGCGACATCCCTCAGCGTCGAGGGCGACATCCCTCCGCAGGCCTGAAGGCGGAGCCCCTCCGGAACGTGAGGGCGACATCCCTCAGCGTCGAGGGCGACATCCCTCCGCAGGCCGTCGGTGAAGGTGAAAGTGAAGGCGGAGCCCCTCCGGAACGCGAGGGCGACATCCCTCAGCGTCGAGGGCGACATCCCTCCGGAGGCCGTCGGTTTCCTTGGGAAGAATTAGAGAAAAGAGACCCTCTTCCAAGGCTTGGTGGTGTCTTGACATTTACAAGGACAAAAATCAAATGAAATGAAATACAAGAAAATGAAATGAAATACTTCCCATGGACTATTTGCTTTCGTCAACGAAAATTATGACTAAATATCGTCGTCAACGAACCTTTGTCACGTGACCAAAACGAGACGAGACGCAAGGTAAATGCTAGTCATGTGATGATAACTACTAATAAATATATAATGCACTATCATTGACAAATAAAAACTAGACTAAATGTGGTTTACAAAATAAAAACTCTACTAAAATGTTTCTTCATTTTCGTTGACAAACGAAACGTTCTAGCGTTATTTCGTCTCGTTTAGTCACGTTTCGGTTTCGTCTGTACGACTAGATACTATATTGACTGAATTAAAGAAAATTGCATTACTAAAAAGAGACTACAATTTTCATTGACTAAAACTAGACAGAAATAGTCACGGATAATTCTGACTAAAATAAGACTAAAATGCTCAAACTATGAAACTTGACTAGACTAAAAAGAGTATGAACATGACTAAAACTAATGAAAACTAAAATGACAGCTTGACACAAAGACTAGACTAAGACTAAAATTAAAACAAGCCGCCAAAAACAACACTACCATAGACACACAATTAAATAAGACAGAAATAAAGTATGTCACCACCATCCAGAGGCCCTTGGCGAAGGTGGAGCCCCTCGGCACGGGCGAAGCCTCTCTGCAGGCTGTTGACAAAGGTGGAATCCCTCTGGAGACTGTCAGCGAAAGCGGAGACCCTCTGGAGGACGTCGGCGAAGGCCATATCCCTCTGGAGGCTGTCGGCAAATGTGAAGACGGAGCCCCTCCGGAACGCGAGGGCGACATCCCACAGCGTCGAGGGCGACATCCCTCCGCAGGCCTGAAGGCGGAGCCCCTCCGGAACGTGAGGGCGACATCCCTCAGCGTCGAGGGCGACATCCCTCCTCAGGCCGTCGGTGAAGGTGAAGGTGAAAGTGAAGGCGGAGCCCCTCCGGAACGTGAGGGCGACATCCCTCAGCGTCGAGGGCGACATCCCTCCGCAGGCCTGAAGGCGGAGCCCCTCCGGAACGCGAGGGCGACATCCCTCAGCGTCGAGGGCGACATCCCTCCACAGGCCGTCGGTGAAGGTGAAAGTGAAGGCGGAGCCCCTCCGGAACGTGAGGGCGACATCCCTCAGCGTCGAGGGCGACATCCCTCCGCAGGCCTGAAGGCGGAGCCCCTCCGGAACGTGAGGGCGACATCCCTCAGCGTCGAGGGCGACATCCCTCCGCAGGCCGTCGGTGAAGGTGAAAGTGAAGGCGGAGCCCCTCCGGAACGCGAGGGCGACATCCCTCAGCGTCGAGGGCGACATCCCTCCGGAGGCCGTCGGTTTCCTTGGGAAGAATTAGAGAAAAGAGACCCTCTTCCAAGGCTTGGTGGTGTCTTGACATTTACAAGGACAAAAATCAAATGAAATGAAATACAAGAAAATGAAATGAAATACTTCCCATGGACTATTTGCTTTCGTCAACGAAAATTATGACTAAATATCGTCGTCAACGAACCTTTGTCACGTGACCAAAACGAGACGAGACGCAAGGTAAATGCTAGTCATGTGATGATAACTACTAATAAATATATAATGCACTATCATTGACAAATAAAAACTAGACTAAATGTGGTTTACAAAATAAAAACTCTACTAAAATGTTTCTTCATTTTCGTTGACAAACGAAACGTTCTAGCGTTATTTCGTCTCGTTTAGTCACGTTTCGGTTTCGTCTGTACGACTAGATACTATATTGACTGACTTAAAGAAAATTGCATTACTAAAAAGAGACTACAATTTTCATTGACTAAAACTAGACAGAAATAGTCACGGATAATTCTGACTAAAATAAGACTAAAATGCTCAAACTATGAAACTTGACTAGACTAAAAAGAGTATGAACATGACTAAAACTAATGAAAACTAAAATGACAGCTTGACACAAAGACTAGACTAAGACTAAAATTAAAACAAGCCGCCAAAAACAACACTACCATAGACACACAATTAAATAAGACAGAAATAAAGTATGTCACCACCATCCAGAGGCCCTTGGCGAAGGTGGAGCCCCTCGGCACGGGCGAAGCCTCTCTGCAGGCTGTTGACAAAGGTGGAATCCCTCTGGAGACTGTCAGTGAAAGCGGAGACCCTCTGGAGGACGTCGGCGAAGGCCATATCCCTCTGGAGGCTGTCGGCAAATGTGAAGACGGAGCCCCTCCGGAACGCGAGGGCGACATCCCACAGCGTCGAGGGCGACATCCCTCCGCAGGCCTGAAGGCGGAGCCCCTCCGGAACGTGAGGGCGACATCCCTCAGCGTCGAGGGCGACATCCCTCCTCAGGCCGTCGGTGAAGGTGAAGGTGAAAGTGAAGGCGGAGCCCCTCCGGAACGTGAGGGCGACATCCCTCAGCGTCGAGGGCGACATCCCTCCGCAGGCCTGAAGGCGGAGCCCCTCCGGAACGCGAGGGCGACATCCCTCAGCGTCGAGGGCGACATCCCTCCACAGGCCGTCGGTGAAGGTGAAAGTGAAGGCGGAGCCCCTCCGGAACGCGAGGGCGACATCCCTCAGCATCGAGGGCGACATCCCTCCGCAGGCCGTCGGCAAATGTGAAGGCGGAGCCCCTCCGGAACGTGAGGGCGACATCCCTCAGCGTCGAGGGCGACATCCCTCCGGAGGTCGTCGGTGAAGGCGGAGCCCCTCCGGAACGCGAGGGCGACATCCCTCAGCGTCGAGGCCGACATCCCTCCGGAGGCCGTCGGTTTCCTTGGGAAGAATTAGAGAAAAGAGACCCTCTTCCAAGGCTTGGTGGTGTCTTGACATTTACAAGGACAAAAATCAAATGAAATAAAATACAAGAAAATGAAATGAAATACTTCCCATGGACTATTTGCTTTCGTCAACGAAAATTATGACTAAATATCGTCGTCAACGAACCTTTGTCACGTGACCAAAACGAGACGAGACGCAAGGTAAATGCTAGTCATGTGATGATAACTACTAATAAATATATAATGCACTATCATTGACAAATAAAAACTAGACTAAATGTGGTTTACAAAATAAAAACTCTACTAAAATGTTTCTTCATTTTCGTTGACAAACGAAACGTTCTAGCGTTATTTCGTCTCGTTTAGTCACGTTTCGGTTTCGTCTGTACGACTAGATACTATATTGACTGACTTAAAGAAAATTGCATTACTAAAAAGAGACTACAATTTTCATTGACTAAAACTAGACAGAAATAGTCACGGATAATTCTGACTAAAATAAGACTAAAATGCTCAGACTATGAAACTTGACTAGACTAAAAAGAGTATGAACATGACTAAAACTAATGAAAACTAAAATGACAGCTTGACACAAAGACTAGACTAAGACTAAAATTAAAACAAGCCGCCAAAAACAACACTACCATAGACACACAATTAAATAAAACAGAAATAAAGTATGTCACCACCATCCAGAGGCCCTAGGCGAAGGTGGAGCCCCTCGGCACGGGCGAAGCCCCTCCGGAACGCGAGGGCGACATCCCTCAGCGTCGAGGGCGACAACCCTCCGCAGGCCGTAGGTGAAGGTGAAAGTGAAGGCGGAGCCCCTCCGGAACGCGAGGGCGACATCCCTCAGCGTCGAGGGCGACATCCCTCCGGAGGTCGTCGGTGAAGGCGGAGCCCCTCTGGAACGCGAGGGCAACATCCCTCAGCGTCGAGGCCGACATCCCTCCGGAGGCCGTCGGTTTCCTTGGGAAGAATTAGAGAAAAGAGACCCTCTTCCAAGGCTTGGTGGTGTCTTGACATTTACAAGGACAAAAATCAAATGAAATAAAATACAAGAAAATGAAATGAAATACTTCCCATGGACTATTTGCTTTCGTCAACGAAAATTATGACTAAATATCGTCGTCAACGAACCTTTGTCACGTGACCAAAACGAGACGAGACGCAAGGTAAATGCTAGTCATGTGATGATAACTACTAATAAATATATAATGCACTTATCATTGACAAATAAAAACTAGACTAAATGTGGTTTACAAAATAAAAACTCTACTAAAATGTTTCTTCATTTTCGTTGACAAACGAAACGTTCTAGCGTTATTTCGTCTCGTTAAGTCACGTTTCGGTTTCGTCTGTACGACTAGATACTATATTGACTGACTTAAAGAAAATTGCATTACTAAAAAGAGACTACAATTTTCATTGACTAAAACTAGACAGAAATAGTCACGGATAATTCTGACTAAAATAAGACTAAAATGCTCAGACTATGAAACTTGACTAGACTAAAAAGAGTATGAACATGACTAAAACTAATGAAAACTAAAATGACAGCTTGACACAAAGACTAGACTAAGACTAAAATTAAAACAAGCCGCCAAAAACAACACTACCATAGACACACAATTAAATAAAACAGAAATAAAGTATGTCACCACCATCCAGAGGCCCTAGGCGAAGGTGGAGCCCCTCGGCACGGGCGAAGCCCCTCCGGAACGCGAGGGCGACATCCCTCAGCGTCGAGGGCGACATCTCTCCGCAGGCCTGAAGGCGGAGCCCCTCCGGAACGTGAGGGCGACATCCCTCAGCGTCGAGGGCGACATCCCTCCGCAGGCCGTCGGTGAAGGTGAAAGTGAAGGCGGAGCCCCTCCGGAACGTGAGGGCGACATCCCTCAGCGTCGAGGGCGACATCCCTCCGCAGGCCTGAAGGCGGAGCCCCTCCGGAACGTGAGGGCGACATCCCTCAGCGTCGAGGGCGACATCCCTCCGCAGGCCGTCGGTGAAGGTGAAAGTGAAGGCGGAGCCCCTCCGGAACGTGAGGGCGACATCCCTCAGCGTCGAGGGCGACAACCCTCCGCAGGCCTGAAGGCGGAGCCCCTCCGGAACGTGAGGGCGACATCCCTCAGCGTCGAGGGCGACATCCCTCCGCAGGCCGTCGGTGAAGGTGAAGGCGGAGCCCCTCCGGAACGTGAGGGCGACATCCCTCAGCGTCGAGGGCGACATCCCTCCGCAGGCCTGAAGGCGGAGCCCCTCCGGAACGTGAGGGCGACATCCCTCAGCGTCGAGGGCGACATCCCTCCGCAGGCCGTCGGTGAAGGTGAAAGTGAAGGCGGAGCCCCTCCGGAACGCGAGGGCGACATCCCTCAGCGTCGAGGGCGACATCTCTCCGCAGGCCTGAAGGCGGAGCCCCTCCGGAACGTGAGGGCGACATCCCTCAGCGTCGAGGGCGACATCCCTCCGCAGGCCGTCGGTGAAGGTGAAAGTGAAGGCGGAGCCCCTCCGGAACGTGAGGGCGACATCCCTCAGCGTCGAGGGCGACATCCCTCCGCAGGCCTGAAGGCGGAGCCCCTCCGGAACGTGAGGGCGACATCCCTCAGCGTCGAGGGCGACATCCCTCCGCAGGCCGTCGGTGAAGGTGAAAGTGAAGGCGGAGCCCCTCCGGAACGTGAGGGCGACATCCCTCAGCGTCGAGGGCGACAACCCTCCGCAGGCCGTCGGTGAAGGTGAAAGTGAAGGCGGAGCCCCTCCGGAACGCGAGGGCGACATCCCTCAGCGTCGAGGGCGACATCTCTCCGCAGGCCTGAAGGCGGAGCCCCTCCGGAACGTGAGGGCGACATCCCTCAGCGTCGAGGGCGACATCCCTCCGCAGGCCGTCGGTGAAGGTGAAAGTGAAGGCGGAGCCCCTCCGGAACGTGAGGGCGACATCCCTCAGCGTCGAGGGCGACATCCCTCCGCAGGCCTGAAGGCGGAGCCCCTCCGGAACGTGAGGGCGACATCCCTCAGCGTCGAGGGCGACATCCCTCCGCAGGCCGTCGGTGAAGGTGAAAGTGAAGGCGGAGCCCCTCCGGAACGCGAGGGCGACATCCCTCAGCGTCGAGGGCGACATCCCTCCGGAGGCCGTCGGTTTCCTTGGGAAGAATTAGAGAAAAGAGACCCTCTTCCAAGGCTTGGTGGTGTCTTGACATTTACAAGGACAAAAATCAAATGAAATGAAATACAAGAAAATGAAATGAAATACTTCCCATGGACTATTTGCTTTCGTCAACGAAAATTATGACTAAATATCGTCGTCAACGAACCTTTGTCACGTGACCAAAACGAGACGAGACGCAAGGTAAATGCTAGTCATGTGATGATAACTACTAATAAATATATAATGCACTATCATTGACAAATAAAAACTAGACTAAATGTGGTTTACAAAATAAAAACTCTACTAAAATGTTTCTTCATTTTCGTTGACAAACGAAACGTTCTAGCGTTATTTCGTCTCGTTTAGTCACGTTTCGGTTTCGTCTGTACGACTAGATACTATATTGACTGACTTAAAGAAAATTGCATTACTAAAAAGAGACTACAATTTTCATTGACTAAAACTAGACAGAAATAGTCACGGATAATTCTGACTAAAATAAGACTAAAATGCTCAGACTTTTAGTCGACTGAAACTTGACCTCTGAAATAAAATAAAATAAAATACAATAAAATAAAATACTTCACGTGGACTATTTGCTTTCGTTAACGAAAATTATGACTAATATCGTCGTCAACGAACCTTTGTCACGTGACCAAAACGAGACGCAACGTATATGCTGGTCATGTGATGATAACTATTAATAAATATATAATGCACTATCGTTGACAAATAAAAACTAGACTAAATGTGGTTTACAAAATAAAAACTCTACTAAAATGTTTCTTCATTTTCATTGACAAACGAAACGTTCTAGCGTTATTTCGTCTCGTTTAGTCACGTTTCGGTTTCGTCTGTACAACTATATACTATATTGACTGACTTAAATAAAATTGCATTACTAAAAAGAGACTACAATTTTCATTGACTAAAACTAGACGAAAATAGTCACGGATAATTCTGACTAAAATAAGACTAAAATGCTCAGACTTTTAGTCGACTGAAACTTGACTAGACTAAAAAGAGTATGAACGTGACTAAAACTAATGAAAACTAAAATGACAGCTTGACACAAAGACTAGACTAAGACTAAAATTAAAATAGGCCGCCTAAAACAACACTACCATAGACACACAATTAAATAAAACAGAAATAATGTCACGACACCAACCTCCATTGTGGCGGAGCTCGTCCGGCGGCCATCGGCGACGGTGAAGGCGAAGCCTCTCTGGAGAACGTCGGCGAAGGCGATATCCATCCGGCGGCCATCGGCGAAGGTGAAGGCGGAGCCCCTCGGGAGGACGTCGGCGAAGGCGACATCGTTCCTCCGACGTCCTCCGGAGTGATGTCGCCCTCGCCGTTGAGGGATGTCGCCTTCGCCAACGGCCTCCGGCGGCCGTCGACATCCCTCCTGAAGACGTCGGCGAGGTTAAAGTTGGACGAACCCTTGTGAAAAATTACATAAGAGAGACCCCTTCCAAGGCTCGCACGTGTCCAGACATTTACAGTGATAGAAATAAAATAAAATACGTTAATATAATATTCCAAAATAAAACCCAAGTCCTGTCCAGTCAAGCTGCATTTCACCTCTGAGGCTGTTTGTGGTGTTCTGGTCACCAACTGCCACCTGCCTTATAAGGTCATGCAGAGGTTCTAGAATGTCATCAAAGCCATCAAAGCTTTGCCAGAATTTTCTGACACACACGCGCGCGCTGACAAACGTGCACGCACACACACAAGAATGCATATACAGAAAACAACAATGAAATAGAAAAATGGATGACTCTCTCGTGTCCTGTATTTGGACATGGTGTCTGCAGGTGGAGACATTATGCAGCATAACAGAGGCAGGACACACATACACACACACACAGATGCACAGATATATTTTCTCATCTCTCTTTTTTCCTTCAGATCTGCATTTTAGGTCATAAATTTTCCTCCAACAATAAAGAACTTTAACTGTGATTCAGACATCTTGGTTGTTTCGTCTGCAACTAAACAATTTATTTGCACGAGAAAATCACAGTTCAGTCAAAGAAAAAACAGGATTGTGCAGATGAGATAACTGAATAAGGGTTTTTGACAGCATCTTTGCACCAAGAAATGTCAAAGAGTAAATTAAATCCATTTTTCTTTACATTCACACATCTATGAGTAGAAGTACAGTCACACACACACATCACAAACATCTGCTTGCATCATCACACACTTTCTGTTGCTCGAGCGCCATCACATAGAAACTGTGTAAACACTCCTTCACATCAGAAAATGAGTGTGCCGCCTCTCCAGGGACGAAGCGCTCTGATCATTATCTGAGTCCATTGTGACACGGTTGCTTTTTGTGGTTTAAGAGTGTGTTGAAGCAAAGATTACATCAACCTTGAAATGAATAAACCGTCCGCCTGAGACGTGTTTTTTTAATGCTTCAGTCTGGAAATCATTTCTGCAGCTTAACAGGGAAATAACTGCAAACATTACAGGTATTTACAGGTTAGCATGACCAGTTTGAATTTGGAAAGTCATCTAGACTAACAAGCTAAAGCAACTGCTGCAGCCAATGGTAAAGTAAGACCTAATCAGATCTATTAGTGGATCTAATCAATCATATTCTGTCATTTTGGGAAATTTTACAGCCGTTTATTTTGTAACGATTGTGGATAGAAAAGGTATTTTTGTGCATTATGTGACTCTGAAATACCCAAAGCTGCTGCTGGGGCGGAGGTCCAGAGTTAAAGTTTATTCTGTGCATACATAAAGTTCCTGACAGCTGAAGCACTTCAAGTCTTCAGTGCCGTTGTTGCATGTTTTATCTGGTTGTTTAATAAAGAGGCGAGTACGAGCCTGTGGAAATGTAAGGAGAAAAGGCAAAATGCCTTTGAGTGAGAAACATGGAGTCACGGGGCTGAAAATAAATTCTGTTTATTTGCCACTAACAGAAACATTTGTGGAAACATTCAGCAGTTTAAAAGACATAAAAATAATTTCTCAAAAATGAAGGTGAAATAATTAAAACTCGCAGCCGTAATATTTACTGATACGTAAAGTTAAATGATCCAAGAGGCTCTTGTGTTCTTACATTACGATAATTAAAGATTCAGGTTATCAAAAAGAACATTTTCAGATGAAATTCCCAGTCTCACACTGCACCTCCTTTATTTCTCTCTCCCTCAGTCCTCTGAGAAATATCTTTTGTGAAAATGCTCCACTCTGCTGCAGTTTGGTCCGGATGAAAATAAGTGGTTTGCAGTAACAGAAGCCATTTGGCAGAAACATCCTTTGCGGTGCCTCTCAGGACCGTGATGCTCGAACGCTTTGAGCATGCCTGACCTCAGCGGACGGTGAACTTTTCACCCAGCAGTGTTCGTGCTTTGCTCTCCTCTCAGTCTTCAGCTGCACAGAAACAGACGAGCTGTGATTCAGCAGATGCTTTGGGAGGCTTCAAATCGCCCCGATTCACATCTCCTGAACCCTCAGACCTCCACCCCGCGTCTCGGGAGTGGCCTGTATTCCCTGACAGGTGTATGAAGTTGACTCCTGTTTGCTGCTGAACTGGGAGGCAACTCTGCTCCACATTCTTTTTTTACATAGATGTTCACTGACAGGTTTCCACCAGAGGAAGAGGAAGTGACTTTGATTCGAAGTGAATCGTACAAGCTAACACTGAACAAACGTGCTGGACTCATAAAATCTAATCCTGAGTCATGCAATACAAGTACAAATGATAAGGTTTTTTAATGTTGATATGAAAATTAAGTGGAAATTCAAGTTCGACTCAGAGGAGACAGCATTGAAAAAACTGACTAATGTAAGAAACCACGTGCAGGTTTATGATCAAAACAAACATCCAAAACATCTGAGGGCAGAGTTTTAACAGCTTTGATGAAGAGCCACACCCTAACACACTCTGTCTCATGGTGGTTTGCACTTCTTTGCACAATTTTTTGTTGAAGCCTTCACCGACATTTCTGTACATCGCTGTCTGCTCATATTTGTTTGGATATGAGCAGCAATAAAGATTAAAAAAAAAAAAAACTATTCATGAGAAAATAAGACCTGAGCACGAAAAGCTAGCACGTCAGAGAAACAACTTGCAAGAAACAGAAGCTCTGAATTCAGACACTGCTCATTTCCGAGCACAGAAACTGTCAGTCACACATCTCCATCATCAGAGCAGACCTCTGTGTGTGCGTGCGTGTGTGTGTGTGTGTGTGTTTTATTTAACCCCAACTGACACACACAGTTCAGTCATATCAAGCAAAGATAACACAATGTGCATCTGTCAACAACGATGTGCTCAGCAGTGCGACTGATGCGTGATATCGATGAACGCCGTCTCAAAGCCAAAACAGATGTTCCACCTTTTCCATTTATCAGGTCATGTGACCACTGACCTAAATGAACTGGAGCTGACAGAGTTGACAGATCAATGCATCACATCATGTCTTGCGTTAACGGCTCTCTAACATGCACGTACGTTCTGAGAAAAAGACTGAGAACGCTGCAAAGTAACGTGACACATTTCTGCAGGAACAGCTAGTTCTTCTAGTCCTACTTCATGATCAGTTTCCCGTTGTTGCTACAGGAAGTGTGACGTGTTTGGCCTCCACCAGTAGAGGAGAAATGCACCTCTCCGCGACAGTGTAGAGAATCTGGTAAATTTTCAAAATAAAACACCGTGCAGACTCTGCACATCAACAATGGAAGACGGAGCAAAAACAAAATGAAATAATTTTCTCACTGCAGTGAAACAGATGATTTCGTAGCTGATTCAACATGTTTAATGAACCAAAGTGCTGCTGCTAAGAGTCAGATGGAGCCAGCGGTGCCGGGCGGAAAGGTCGGTGTCTGATGGCTTACTGTGGTGGTGTGTCAGGGCCATTAAGGTCACGAGTGGGAAACTTTGAACTGCAGTGTGAAAACAGCCTCAAACTTAATTTACGCCTCAGGGGTCAACACTCTTTTCGTCTCATCTCTTGACAGAAACTGCAGATTTTCAGCTGTTAAAATGTCACAGGATGTGATCGTCACTGACTCGTGCATACAGAGTTTTGTCATGTGGTGGGCAACGTCAAAATCTCTCAGCACAACCCAAGTGAACATCGGACATGGAGGGGGGAGGAAGTCATCACTTATATGACTTGCATGAGTAAAACGACAGCAGTCTGCTGGAGCCAGCGTGTTGGCGGAGGTTAATCGTGTGATCACCTCACTCTCAAGCTTGTCTTTTTTCATTCATTCGTCTCTCTTCCAGACTCCGTCTTTCGGTCTGAGTAGCAGCTTCCTGGCAGCAGAGTAAAGGATCGTCAGTTATTTTCAGACAAACTGCAGCAGACAGGCAGGTTGGAGCTGGAGGGCTGGAGCTGTTCGGATCCACCGAGAGGCAGATCTCCTCATTTCGGCAGCAGCTGCATCACAACTTCGAACTTTGTTAAGTTTCCTCATCAGAGAGATCCTGTGTGACACGCAGCATGTAAGTGATAATGCATGACGGACAAAAATAACAGACGAGGAAAGTGACGTGAGCTGACCTGCAGAGGCGTCCTGCACTTCCTCTCAGCACCATGTAATCAGGTTATTCGATGTCTGTTTTGCAGTGACAGAAGCTGGTTGATGGTTGATGACAGTGAACATGTTGAGCAAAGAAATATGTTGTTTGTTTGTGTGTTTATGTTTCTTTAAATAAACACACAACATAAACAAACTATCTGGATCCTGAGGATTTTTCCATACATTTGTATTAACTTGTCAGCGCTCTCTGGTGGACAAACTTTATAATACAAATGTAATAATGCCACAGTTTCTATGTGAGCTCAAGCCTAGTTTAGCATTTCTTGTCACTTGTCAGCAAAGATATATGACAGAGTTATAATAAGCTGATCTTGGCCAGGAAATACCAACCTCAAATCGGTTCATTCTGCCCACCTCCATCCAACACTTTTTGCAATTATTGTCAGCGTTGTGGGATTACTTGTGCTTAGCACACTGATTTGGTAAGTAAATATTTTACTCTTCTGTAAACCGTCGATTTGTCTTGTTGTAGCGTAGCAGCCTACTGTGTGCTGCCAGGGAGGAGGAGTGTCAGTTAAATCAAATATCACCGCTAGCAAGCATGCTTTGACCGTGACAGTGACTTCAACATTTTTCAGAAACAAATGTATACTACAGTTTATGGTACACTAGCTAGCTTATCACACTGATCAGGTAAGTAAATATTTTACTCTTCTGTAAACCGTCGATTTGTCTTGTTGTAGCGTAGCAGCCTACTGTGTGCTGCCAGGGAGGAGGAGTGTTAGTTAAATCAAATATCACCGCTAGCAAGCATGCTATTTGACCGTGACAGTGACTTCAACATTTTTCAGAAACAAATGTATACTACAGTTTATGGTACACTAGCTAGCTTATCACACTGATCAGGTAAGTAAATATTTTACTCTTCTGTAAACCGTCGTTTTGTCTCGTTGTAGTGTAGTAGCTAAGCGTGTGCTGCCAGGGAGGAGGAGTGTCAGTTATCACCGCTAGCAAGCATGCTATTTGACCGTGACAGTGACTTCAACATTTTTCAGAAACAAATGTATACTACAATCTATGGTAGACTACCATGTTTTGGGCGAAATTTGGCGTTGGTCATTAAGTTGAGAGACAGGACTCGTAACTTTTTTAGGCGGCGGGAGAGGTTTTTTAAAACCGAGTTACCGAGCGGTTTTAAAGTTAGCTAGAGCGAGGGGAGATTCGCTTCCTGTTTTCAAAATAAAAACACCAATTCTATCGTTAACGGGTGTTTTATTTTGTGAATATAACCGGAAGTGCGTTACTCACTACGGCTGGTTTGAGTAGTGCCGAATTTGCCCGAATAAACTGTAAACAGTTGTTATTTGGACAAATTAACGACACGTTGTGGATCTAAACTGCTACTTTCTCACCTAAAAATGTTTGAAATGTCGATAAAGTGATTTATTTACAGAGTTAATGCTAGAATGACATCAGCTTCAGCCTGCTGATGCTCATGGCATCTACCCTTCATTCATATGTTCTTCAGCGCATCAAACCTCTTCACTGCTTCACAGCGTAGACATGAGTAGAGTTCACAAACATCTTGAAAAACATCAGACTATAGATCAAATACGTGGATTGATACCATCACTTAGATATCCAGTCTATTCTTTGCATCAATTTTTGACCCAATACTGACATTGAATCGGATAGGTTTCATCCCTAGATAGTTAATCACTGAACTTAAAACCTAATATAGGAATACAGATACCAAGAGTGCAGAGATTACACTCGATGTTATAACAACCTGGTGTGTTATGTGTCTATATTTTGAAATTGTTGCCTTAATTTTGTGTTCTTCTTCACTGCCCCCCATTCAGGCTGATGCAGATGGTCAACAGTCCACACATACCCCAGTCTCAGCAATTACAGGTATTCACCTGATGCCTCATACACTGAACAATGAATCATTCAATATTTATATTTGTTTCATGGTACAGTTGGATTAAGAAATTCATTGTACATTTCAATTTGAATGTTCAAAAATAATCATTTGCATTAATTTAAAAATTATTCATTGTACATTTTAGTTTATGAATGTTAAAATAATTCATTGCACATTTTAATTTATGATTAAAAAATAATTGTACATTTTAATTTGTGACTGTTAAGAAAAATTGTAACTTTTTTTTTTTAACAAGTTCTCAGTGCTGAAATTATCATGTCTTTTCAGGTCAACCAGAGCAGTATTATCTAATGCAGTGGACCTGTAAGTACTGCACATTTTCTGCTGAAAAGAGAGGCTACTTGCTTAAGCATCACCGCTTAAAACATGGATACCACACTCGGACATCCCTACTCCCTTGTCTTCATAAGAAATGCACTCAAAGTACACCTATCAACACGGCACTCTCAAAAAGATGCAGGCAAAAGTGGAGAAACTGCATTTCACTGTCAGTTGTGCAACTTTGTGGAGCCTTGCTCAGAAGCAGACTTCTTTACCCGTTGGCGAAGACATCTGAAGCTGAGGCAAATGGTTGCTTGCCCATATCAAGACTGTAACTCTCAGAGTAGTGTTTATTCCACCTTCACTGCACACAAAAGCAAAGAGCATCAGATGCACAACAAGATGGCGTTCAAACCTGACATTGTTTCAAAAAATGTAGCTGAAGAACTTCCAACTAATGTGAGTGTTCAGGTGGAGGAGAATATCATCCTGAAGTTGATGATATTGACTGTGAAGCTGCTGAGCTGAATGAAGATGTGCAAGACTTACTGTAGAGAATCAGTTGGAGCGCAATGTGGCTGCTCTTTGCCTGAAAATGTCGTAAAGTCCTTTCACACCACTTATACCAGCTGTTGTGAACTACTCATCCAAACATCTTTTTGTTACATTTCAACAGGTTTTTATGTGTCTCTCAGTCATTCTTAGGCTCAAAAACGTACAATAATACGGTAGTTTGCACATTTTAAGTGAGTGCTTTTTCTGCTCAGTGAAATGCATGCACAGGGGCATTTCATTTGGAATTTAAATGAAATGTTGAGTTTTTATTAACACAAAGAAAATGTTAACAGGGAAAATGGGATGTGTGAAATGAGGTATTTAGATATTACGAAATATACTTACAACTTAAAGCCTGCATTATTAGAGGAAATACAGAACAGTCTGTCAACACATATTCCCCCCACCCCTCAAAATGCTACAAAGTTCTTAACTTATATCTCTTCTCTCTCTGTATTTTTAGTGGCCAGATGTAACGGCACTTCGCTCTGTTGTCCTCAAAGGCCTTCCTCTTGTACTTGGTGATGACTCCAGTGAAGGTTACAAGACTTGCTTTGTAAGTAACATATTGAAAGAAGAAAGAAACCCACTGATCTCAATTTACTGACATATCATATTTATTATAGCGTTGTCAAATATTTAAAGTCTAATTATTTTCAGTTTATCAGAATCAGGTGGATTCTGATCGCACTCATTAATTATCATAATCCCTACTAAATTTGTTTATAGTACATAATGTAGTTAAATTAAGGATGTGAATTCTCCTATCTCACACTTTGAAAAACCATGTTCATGAATTTAGGGTTGCACTAGGGGATTTTTTCCCCAAAAGAAGATGAGATTCAAAAGGTAGTTGTGTGTGCTTCTTTTGCAGGATACAGCGAAAGAAGAAGTACTCGCCTCAGTGACAGTTGGCGTGCTGACTGTTGTCAGTGAAGATGCTCAGCAGCAGGGTCTAAATGCACCTCCAGCCCATTTCCACTGCCATCGTACTTGAGGGAAGTACAATGTTAGAGATTTTCCCCAGGCAGTCTGCCTCATATTTGGGCTTATGTATGCCCTTCACTTTGATTACCCAAAACTCATGGCAAACACATTCAGATTCATACAAACAGTCATGCTTGGATTGGGAAACAAATCCCTCCCTCCAAAACGGCTCACTCTGAAAAACAAACTGCAGGTGTAGGCGAGTTGCTACAGTGCAAAAACCCTAACCCTACACTTAAAATAAGATGCATCACCTCTAAAAAGTAACTCATTTTTTTCACTTGTTTCAAGCGAAATCTCATTAGCTTGAAATAAGAAGAAAAATATAAATATTGCTTATAACAAGTAAAAAAGCCTTGTTCCATGGACAAGTGCAAGTACTTATTTCAAGTGAAAATTTGCTTGAAAAAAGTGAAAAACAAGTTACTTTTTAGGTTATGTGTCTTATGAGTCTTACTCAAACATTCTGAGTAAGATTTTAGGTTTTTGCAGTTTATAACTCCAGTACACATTTTGCATGTACTCTTTTGGTGATGGTGATCAAGGTGAGTTGTTTACTGTTCCAGGTATAATGTTCAAGTGAAATTTGAATTTGAACCGAATTGTGTGTTTGAAAAAGAGTTCTGTATTTTTTATGTTTTATCGCTGCTGCGCGGTTCAGACCATGAAACAATGTTGATTGTAGTTCCAGTTTTGATCACTAATATTGTCGGAGAAGTCAGACTGTTAGCTTTACCAGAGCTCAAGCTCATGTTGCAATGGGCCACTAGTTTGACGCCATATCTTTTAATTCTCCCATTAAATGCATTGTTGAGCATTTAAAAATAAATTTTAATTCCATTGAGTTAATCCAATGAGTGTTCTTCATTCATTGTGTTTTTGGGGGTCATTACTGTTAGATAATGTGTTTTTAATGAAATTAGTATGTGCAGTTGTAACTTCTATTGTAGAATTCTTCTTGGTCAAGAAAATTAAGTTGACCTAAATATGATGGACGAGAAAAACTAAAGATAATTAACCTATCACTGGAGTACTGGAAGCTCACAATAAATAAGTTTCTGTAATCTAATTTATTCAGATTTATTTGAGTGCTGCAAACTCAAAATTAACAAGTTACTATAATCCAGTTATTTAAGTTAATTTGTACTGCACACTCACAATAATTAAGTTAATAAAATCTAATTCATTCAAGTCAACATAAATTACTTTTTTAAGGCAGCAAGTTTGCATATATTTTTTAGTAAAGTCAACTTATTATATTTTACTACTTGGCTACTTTTCCAGCACAGGACACATGCAACCTTCATGTAATCTCTTCAAAACATAACCTCCTTATAATGTCTTCAAATCAGCCGAGTGGATTACCGTTAAATTTGCTGAGGACATTAATTTTCCCAAGAGATGGAACCATTTTGGTTTCGCTGACACTACGGCGGTCGTTGCTCTAGCGCCACCTGTCAGACAAACCTGTAATCACCATGTAAACAACATTCCCTCCTCAGTCATCAGTAGGTTTTCTATAAGTTTTCTCCAATAAACACCGAAGTCTACGAGAACGAGTATTTTACAGAGTGTGCTCTGACTCAAATATTCCTGCCTTTCTCCCTCTGAGTCATGCTATCACAAGTTTAGACAGGCCAGACATGACCACAGTTTGTCTCGGAGCGCTCAGGTCCGTCACTTGATCGCTATTCGGATGTCAGGTCCAAGGTTAGAGTCTGCGTGCCCACAGGCCCCGAGTCAGCGAGGGGGGAGAGATGTGAAGACAGCTAAAACACACACACACACACACACACACACACACACACACACAAAAACAACACAACCCACAGGAGCCGGGCTCACTGATTTTATTTATTCTTCATCCTGGTGATCCTCGAGGCAAGGTGAGAAGACGAGAGAGGAAGAGAGAGGGAAGGAGGAGAGGAAGAGGGCGTGGGGGAGTCGAGGAGGGAGGGAAGGGGGAGAGAGAAATGAAGCAAAGAGAGGAGGAAAGAGGTGAGGGGGAGTCAGCGGAGAGAAACCGAGCTGAGCTGCTGTCAGATACAGTAAATCTTTGTCGAAGAGGGAAGGAGCCATTTTCAAGCTTCCTTATTGATTCGAGTTGAGACCAACAAAGAAAACTTTGCGTTGCCGTCTGACGTGTGCTCGGCGGGCGACGTCTCTGCTGCGTGGAGGACGTTTGGAGTCCGAGCAGGAGAGCTGATTTGTGAGTGATGCGGTAATGATCAGTATTTCCCTGTAGTATTTTGTAGTAGTACTTTGCAGCGCTGTGGTTGGCTGATCTTCACTTCATCGTCTGTGACTCGAAAAGTGAGCCAAGACAAATAAAACTGGCATTTGACAAGAAAACACAACAACTTTGTCCCCATTTGTTGACAATAATGGGAAACTTCATTCATTCAAAATCATTTTCATCAGTAAAACAGGCTGTACGTCAGGTGTGTGCGTGCGCATGAGCAAACAGGAAGTCGATTGAATATTTGACTTAATGCTGTTTCTCTGCTAAAGCTAAAATCTGTGGTTTGATGTAAACAGAGCAAAATAAATAAATTGGAGGTTCGGCAGCCTGCAGGACCAACACGCCTCCCTCTAAATATGTGGTTGGTGAAGAATTAGTCATACTGATATCACTCTGGTCAGACTGTCTCGTGGAAGGACGGACATGTTGGCCCCGAAAGTGCTGAGATGAGCAAATCGCTAAATGATCAAATAGTGCGTGAATATTCACTAACAGAACAAACGTCCGCTAACATCAACGCAGACGACACCCACCTGCAGCCTACCTGCAAACTTAGAGCTTTCTTTCTGAAGTGCACACTTTCGAGCGTCTCACTTCCTGTCCGGTTCGGCCTCGTGCTGCCGCTCACTGTTTTCATTCATTTAACCTTTCAGCACAAACCAGCTGAGTGGCGAAAAGTTCACTTTGTTCCACTTCCTCTTTCTTTACTCCTCATCAGAGAGGCTCCTTTCCAACCTCACAGCCAGCATCGCAGAGTCAACACATTACACACACACACACACACACACACACACACACACACGCACACACACACGCACACACGCCACAGGACAGGCAGCCTATTCTCTTTTACTACAACTGTCACTCCACATTAAGGATGCTCACCCTCAAACGACCTGCTGGAGGCTGCAGCAGCAACCTTGTTTTACATAAGCACCTCACACACGCACACACACACACACACGCACACACACACATATATAACACACACAGGAAGTAGTTCCTCTGTACTTCTGAGGACACTAGCCCTTGATCCCTTTCGTAAATATGTCCTCATTTTCCAAAAACATCCTCACTTCCCAAACCTGTGACGGTTTTCCATTTTTATCTAAAAAACGTGACTTTCAAGAGATTTCTGGAAACATCCGTGTTTCAAAAATGTCTTCCTGTTTTCAGCTTTTGGACTTTACTGTGGTGTTTTTTCCAAAAGCATCATCACTTTTCCAAAAAGACGTGATTTCATCATTGAAACTTTGCATCTCATCACAGAGGTCCACACAAAGACACACACAAAGACACACACACACACACACACACACACACACACACACACACACACACACACACACACACACACAGTAAATGGACACACAAATGTACTGAACACACATAAAAACAGACACAGAAATACACAACCACACACATTTATACAGTATGCAAACATGCACGGTTACACACACGCAGGCACACACACATGCAGAGTTGGTGTATGCAGAAACACACTAATCCACTGTGCATACAAACGAGGTGTGAAGTCACACCTCGAATGTGAAACATACACACACAGAAAAGCTTCTGAACAGTAGTATGTGTACTGCACACTGTGTACACACACACACACACACACACGCAGCTCTCCTGTGACTCATCTCTCTTTAAGGCGCTCGGCCTGAAGTCAGAGACAGTTTTAACCTTTCAGTCTCACTTGTTTTTATCTGAACTCTCCTCCTTCATTTATCTCTGCTCTTACCTGAAAACCCTCCTGTCCGACAGCACACCTTTAACACCTGCGCTGCAAAGGCAGGTGTGACATTACATTTAAAGACGCTTTGAGGCATCAATACTGAACACGGGCTTTCACTGTCAGCCCTTCAGCATTAAGGATGGAGGGCTCCTCTCTGCAGAAGACGAGATCAGGATGCGGCGTCAGTCTCTGGTCGTCCTCTGCTTCTGTCACTGAGGACGTTTTGTTTTTGGTGCTGCTCGATTGTCCTGAATAACTTTACATCTAAATGGTCGTGCATTTATTCTGATTTCTGAGAGCAGGAGGGCTCTCACTTTTCACCGACGCCTCTCAGCTGGTCTTCAGATTTTCAGACCTCCTCTCATTGTTTTGACAGCGCTGCGTATTGCTTCAGTACTAATCCTACATGAAATTAATGAGGGATTATCAGTGCAGCTTTGGTAACAATCACACATTTTCCCGCATGTTTGCTGAGCTCCAGCAAAGTTGCTGCTCTGTTTTCATCTGCTTGAAATTACAAGAATAATTGAATGTTGGCTGTGTTGCTGCTCCTCCCTGAACTCACTGTTACTTTAAACACTTCGGAGTCAGTTCTTCTCCTCCGATTTAGGCTAAAAGAAGAGCATCTGGAGGTGTGATCACACCTTCAGTCGTCTAATGTGACCTCGCTCTGAGGCAGCTGTCGCTCTGTGATCTGCCCATGGCGACTCTTTCCCGCGTAAAGCTGCTTTTAACGCTCGCCCTCGCTCTCCCTTTTTCCTGTTGCTGCTGACATTATTGTCTATAAGGAAAAAAACAAGACAAATAGAAACAGTCGGGAGTTTGGTTCAGGACCTTCTTGGACTTACATGTCTTTGTTCACATGCAGTGAAAATAATAATATTTCCCGTCTGTTGAGTTAATGATCAGTTGGCGGCTCAGATTGATCATTTACCTGCAGAATGCGAGCTTGTGCTTCAAGAGTCGCCCTTGAGCCACTTTGTCAAGTGCCTTCACCTGCCAGCTCTGATGCTGCCGACCTTGACTTGTGATTGAGAGGTAGTTTTTAGGTTAGCGGCCTGTCTGTCGGCTCCACTCCCAGAAACACACAGTGACACGTCAGGGAAAAACACTGTTAATTCACCCAAACTGGAGGTTTCTAAAAAACTGAGCATGCATGTTTGTATGGAGCTACATTTAATTGAAAAGCTACTCCACCTCATATTCTTCATACCTTATATTGACCACAATCATTACAGCTGCACAGAAACAGTCCCACGTACCACCACAGCCGACCCACAGGGGGCAGTATTTACATTCATTTGGCATTAGCATCCCCCAGCAGAGGACAGTCAGGAAACATTGCTAACGTTTCTCCTCAGGAATCACTGAAAAACTGTATGTGCACACTGGGACGTGGCGGCTGCAGCGGCGGCTCTGAGCTGTGCTCGAATGTGCCGACGTGTGCAGACGCTCTGTGTACGTAAGGCAGTGATGGCTGATAATAAATATTTGGGAGCAGACAGCTGTGGGATTGCAGTCGGCCCCAGCAGCAGAATGCTCACACACATATATCATTATTAAGCTATGACACACACGGCTGAGGATCACTATACATATTTAAATGAATTTGTGCATATCACAGAGCGAGGCAAGTGTCGGGATTTATCAGCGTGTGCTGGGCTGGCAGATAATCAACTCTGGCCTTTGGAGCGTAGACAAGCCGAGTCATAAAAGGTAATATACAGCCGGAGACTCGGATCAACATATAAACAGTAAACATATAAGGGTTACTATACACCAAACAATATCACAATCCATTATTCAGAGGCAGAGGACCTTAAACTGACTGCAGAGGATCAAGTACATTTCCTGTACCTGAATACACATTTCAGGTACTTTGCACTTTATCTGACGCCGCTACATTTATCAGCATCATTACACAACCAATGGTCACTGGTTGCTTTGCAGATTCAGATTAATAATTAAAAGATAATCAACAAATACATCGTGATGCATTATTATTGGTTAAGATAAGACTCAAGTAAAGTCGTTAATATTACCTCCATCTTCACCATCTTCAGCATTAAAGTGAGGAACAATGTACCAATAATAATGATAATAATAATAATAATAGAAGTAAAATGCTTAACTTGTAACACCTTCACATTGTGGTATTACTACCACAGCTGAGTACTTCTTGCATCACTGATCCGGATTAATTGTCCCTGAGATGTTTCACTGATTCTTCGCTTTGTTTTCCTTCTGTTTGTTCTTTCTTTTGCTTTTGACTCTGATATTTTCAGCTCTGATTCCAGTTTCATCCTAAACCTGACACACCTCATGGCCGATGGTATGAGGACACCTGGACGTTACGCCCATGTTTGACTGAGAGGAAAGCCTGAATCTGTCATGTCCTTCCTCTCTTTTTTCCATTTTCTCATGTATGTGCAGCCACCATCCATCACAGATACCTGGACATCAGATACCTGGACATCAGATACCTGGACATCAGATACCTGGACAGCCTCAGTCAGTCACATCTGCAGCACACTCCTCAGGCTGATGGTCACTGTGCAGGAAGGTCAAAGCAGGAGGGTTAACCATGTGAAAGTAAATACTCATCTAATAAAACCACACGCAGTAGATACATATATATGATATTTATATCCTGCTATAAATCCTGCTTCAGCGTACGCCTCCATAATTACATGTAAGGTTGATTTGTAGCACTGCATTGCATTTTTAATGAACCATTCTATAATTATTATATCATGCTGCTGAAGTTTGTTTGCAACAAGCGACTTTAAAACTTTCCCGTCCTTGTTTTTCTCTCCTTGGGAGCCAGATGGATGCCAGTCGTGAAGGAGATGTTGAGACTTTGTGTTTGAGACAAAGCAGATTTCAATATCACAAGATACAAGTAAATATTAGAGGAGATGGATCTCATTAAAGCAGAGAGAGAATCAAAAGGTCAAGACATTGTAAAAAAATGTCCGTCTGTGCAGAACGTGGCCTCAAAACAGGCTCAAAATGATCACACGGGCAAATTAATGGAATCAGTTGCATAAATGGATAAATGATGAGGACAGTCTTTGTCTGCTCGGCGGTTTAATGGAAACTGAAAATGAGTCTCATTTCATGTTCTATTGTCCTTTATGCGAGGAGCTGAAAGAGGTGACTCGCAGCATAATTGCCTCAATTTCTACTAATTTCTCTTGAATGGATGATAATGAAAGACTTCAGAAGGGATTGGGAGCTAAATTTGGAAAGTCTGGGAAAACACGTCGGCATGCTCCATCTTCAGCCTTCAGCTGCAGCATCATGAACATGTTTCTGTGGTTATTATGAATATTAAAGAGTCAACAGTGAACACAGTCCTTCCTTCCACCGGAGTTTGATCTACCTGGTCTATCAAAGTCCACTATGAATCCCCCTTTCAGCTCCACTCTGCTCTCAACTCCTGAGACAAACATGTGGCTCTTTAGCTGCGACATGTTTCTCTTTCTTCACCGGCTGCTCTCGAGCTTTGCCTGTTTCTGCCATTTGGTGGCGGGCCGGTGAACCGTGCACCGATAGTCATAGCAGCCGTAGGTACAAATCAAAACCAGGAGATAAAAAAGGCTGAAAGGCTCTGTGGAGCTGCACAGTCGGTCAAAATTCCCGGTGGAAGACACGAGATTTATCGGTAATTTCCCGTGACGAGCTGACAGAGAAAAGGAATCAGCGCTTCTCACCGGCTCAAACTCTTAAATCTTTCCTTCCCTCGCTGTTTGACCTTTGACCTCTCCGAGAGCCTTTGGGTGACCCGGCTCAGCCCTGCAGCATTCCTCATCCTCCCCTCTGTGCAGCCCTGGTTACAGGTCACAGGGGTCGGCGCTCTCTTTATAACGGTCCATTACTTTGACTGGTCGGTTGCTTCCTTTTCAGGGTCGGTTATGCAACTGATCTGATGTTTGGTGACTCAGACAGTTCAGATACTCGAGCTGCATTCACTGACCTCCAGCGAGGAGGAAAAACTAGCAGCATTTGCTGCATTGTGGAGCTTAATTAGGCCAGTCAAAACTATCAGCTTCAATATTTTAGGACCGTTTCACCATTTTTTGACAGAAACAGGAAGCAGATTCTTTCCAGCAAGTTATGACACTTTATTGTAGACTGTAATAAATGAACAGATAAATGTTGTTCCTGCTAAAACTGAACTTTCTGGGTGGATTTCAGTGTCAGATTTCAGGTTCAGATCCTTTAGAGAGTGGAGCCAATCATGCGTTTTGAGGAATATCTTGAAATCACCTGGAAGAAATGGCAAATTATTGATTTTGCAGCAACTTAATGAACTTAATAAATGCCCTAAAACTGTCAAAATTAAATAGCTTTGATTTGGTTCTGCTGTCGTGGCGGAGGGGCTAGCTTGCCGTTTGCTTTGGATATTCATGGTCCTCAGAGGATGAATCATATTTTGGCCCTTTTCTCGGGCAACACAATGAGGCTTAACCTAAAAAAAATCCCCACACTTCGACTCTGTGTAATGAGCAGTGGCGCCTTTAGGGGGCAGCAGTAATGAGCTCTGACGGCTGATTGTTTCTGGTTTCTGATGGGACGCCGTCACAACTGCTGAAGGCTTTTTCTTCTTCTCTGCTCAATTTGCAAGTCTTTTCCACCTCCTTCTGTTCCCACTACTGTGTTTTAACATATTACCTCATTTCTATGCATTCTTAAAGTCTCGCAGCCTTGGCCTCAAATAAAAAATTTACGCTGTCGCCTCGGGAAACAGGCTCATTAAAACTTATTTCTATCCTTGTCATGTAGGGGCCTCGCAGCAATGAGCCTGCACCTCATTCTGGGTCCCGGTCTGCGGAGTCTAAGAAACTAGATGTTAATATAATTCATGAAAAGAGCCTTTTCCTGTTTTTGCTGGACGACTAGTCGGACCGGTCGGAGACGAGGTCCACATTCAGTCCTGCTGAATGTATTCAGCATCAGCGTCTGAATGAAATTGAATTCGGTTCTGGACTGTTGCCATACATTTTTTAATTTCTGTACAAAGTAAGTCTGGTATCAGTCTGCTTCACAGTCACATCATTTATTTAATAACATATGCCCCTCTCCATGAAAAAGCACTGACGTTACAATGAGCTGACATAATGCACTGAAAGGACAGAAGAAGAGAGTGAAGGACGGAGGACGAAGAAGCCTCGAGCACTGAATCCAGTTCCTGTAAGAGTCTGACTCACCGTGAGTCTGATGCTAATGTTGACAAATAACAATCAATACATGGTTGAGAAATGCTGATAATAATCAATAGACTTGGGATTTTTTTCCTTTCAAACAGGCTCTTTACTGAACAGCTGTACTATGTATTTTACACACTTTTCACACAGTTTTAGCTCATTTTTTATGTTAAACTTCTAGTAATCTTTTTATTTTGCTTTTTTTCAGCATCTCTTTGTTTAATTTTATGTGGAGGCAATTGATCGACCACAGGAACAATATATTGAGAATATATTTAAATAAGAGGAGAGTGGACACGAGGAGAAGACAACTTTATTTTTCTTGAATTCTTAAACTTCCTGTGAGATCAGGCTGAGCTGAGCCTCCACTGAGCTGCAAAGTTTTTATTCATGACTGATGATAAACTCGTTCATATCTGCTAAGAAACAGTGTGTCAACACGGCGAATCTGCATCATTTCTAATCGTTCTGAGCATTCAAGAGCACATGAAGTTGTCCATGAATATAAGCATCATCCCAGATTCGAATTTTCTTTTGATCCATTTCCCTTTACCCACAATCCCCGGTGATTTGGAGCTGTTACCTGTAGGTGGAGGCATTACGTTCTCACTCCTCATTATCCACATTACACTTTTCATGCTAATAGCTTTGCAGCACGCTTGTTGTGAACGCACCTGGAGAGTAATTTCCAATCAAACTGGAACACACGCAAAATAAACTCGACTTAAGAACAGAAATCCTGTTTGTTGTCTGAGGATAATGTACGCTGTTGTTCAGAGCGAGCGTTTGCTTCCTGTCCAGCTTCTGTTCAGTGAAACTTAAGATGAAACTGCTTTTCAACATGCAGACAAACATTTCTCTTAATTTCTTGAAAGCCTTGGCAGCTGCACTGATTTTCTTTTATTTCATCTCCAAACGCAGATGCACAAAAGCATGTTTTAAACATCAGCTGCATATTTCTGTTATATATTCTGCACAGGACCAGATTACAGGCAGCATGCGTGAAGCCACAAACACTGAGACAGCCGAGACCTTTCGAATCCATGCCGGCTTTCAGGGACTCCAGCCTCCGTGCGTCTCTTCCTTGCGTGTATCTGGACTGAGGTCAGATATATTTACTGGGCTGCTTTAGGAATTCTGTCGGAATCACATGTTCCGTGACATGAATGCTGCAACGTGAGGCGAAAAGGTCGTCCATAATTGAAAGTGTGACATTGAAAAGGCAGCACAGAGGCAGAATTAATGGTCCCGTCCTTGATATTCAAAGATGAACTTATTCTGCCCCCTAGTGGCAGCAGACCAGTTATTTTTCCTTCCCTTCACTATCATTCAGGTCCATTGGTTCCTTTATTCTTCATGCATGACAGAGGTGTTGAAATATCCTCTCTACCTTTTCTCCTCAGCTCTTAAACACTCTCCTGGAACTCCTCTACCATGCACTGGATTGACCTTTGACCCCCCCATGCTGTTATTTCTTTAGGACTTAGGAATTAAAATATGCGATTTATTGAATTTAATGTGTATTTATTAAGCTGCCCTGCTGGTGATTTAAATATTGTTATTTGAAACATGAACTGCAGATTTCAGACAGCAGTGAAAGAGAAGTGACCTCAGTAACTGGTTTTATGACCTGACGGGGTTTAGGATCAGGTCACCACCTCAGACTCTGAGCGAACCTCAGTTGCTTTCTCAGGAACCCAGTGACCCAGTGACAGACCAGTTCAGAGCTTTAAAGCTATTTTAAGCATCACAGCACAAATGTTTGTGAAATCTTCACCATGACAAAGTTTCAAAGGAGTGCGATTTGCATTTGAACTTCTTCCTTCCATCCTTTGGTCGAAGCCCACTGCCTACGTTACCCAGAGTGCAACTCGACCACAGACAGTTTGGGCTGAGGTTTGGGTGTATTATGCTGGCGGGGTTGGTGAGGTGGCCTGAAACTCCAGCCTGCAGCGGAGATGAGCAGCAGCTACAGAGCTCTGCTCAGCTCACTTCTCTCTGATTCGGCTGACTTGAGTCAGCCGACGCTGACTCAAGTGACGTCACCTGAGAACATTTATCAGACGTCGCACAGCTCGAGCTGAGACACTGAGGACTTCATGGATCACCTGTAAACAGAATTTATGTGTTCACCTTTAAGGGTTTGGTTTGTTTTCATTTCTGCAGATAGGATGTGGCAAGACGGTGTTTGTCTCCTCTCGTCCTCAGGCTGAATGACAATCCATCCGTCATTATCATCATTATTATTTTTTACATTATTTCATCTTTTGTTTCATATCTGGCCTTGAAAACTGGTGGAACAATGTCATGTCTGCACCACGAACAGTCTTTTCTTTCTGGATCGTTTCAGTCATTTAACGACAGGAAACAGCATTTTTCTTACTCTGCAGGTTTTGGGGTTTTATGTGTCTTTTCTAGAGTTTTATGTAAATTCTCACTTTAATCCCTAAAATCCCCCAACCTGCACACGCACAGGACTGTGTCACTGACTTCGCTGTAAAAATAAAGCTCCATGTTAATGATAATAACGTTATTGATTGACGTGATGTGATGACTGAAGCCCAGCTCAGCGGTCTGTGCAAACACCGACAGTCTGTGTTCCTTCACAAACAGACGTACTGACTGCAGGTCAGTGCACTTTACACAGAACATGAAAAACAGGTCGGCTGTGTTGTTGTTGTTGGTGATAATGACATCAAGTCAGAACTAAAAGACCATTTCTGAGAAATTTCTTCATCCTTGAAGTTTCAGCTCAGTTACAGACGTCAGACTCGTCTCAGTTGAAAACCGCAAATGTTAAAGGACAGTGAGAGCCTAAAGGTAAGGAAACCAGCCAGCGAGTTCAAATATCTGCAATCAATGTGCCCTTGAGCAAAGCACCAACACCCAGCTCTCCACAGACTGTCTGTACTGAGCTGCCCCTGCATCTGAATACAACAGTGTGTTTATTTGAGTCCAGCAGAGACAGAAACCACAAGAGGAAGACTTCTTTCAAAGCAGAGCGAGCAGCTTTGAGCTGAAGAAAAACACTTCCACGATTGAAGAACTAAGAAATGAGATTTTCACTGCTGACTTCTGTCATTGATACTGACGCTCAGCCTGTGTACATACAGCCCAGTGTTTGTCAGTCAGCTCCATCACTCAGAGGGTAAAGTCAGCCTCACATGCCCCATCCATGTCAACCACACCTGTCTCCGAGAACCAATCACAAGCCAGAATCAAGATACACCACAGACACATCAGACTCACACACAGAGTTCAAGGAGACACACAGAACATGTGCAGCTGTTTTGCACAGATGTCACACGTGAACCGTTAACATGAACATGCGTGTTTGTCTTAACGTTAAAATGTGGACTTTGTTCATGAAAGCAGGATTTCATATATCATGAATAAAACTTAAGAAAGGGTTTCTGTGCAACTCATCATCTCTACATCTTTCCAGTCTTAAATGCTCAGTGGATTTCTGTCTTTGAGGGACACAATTTAATAAAAAGTGAGTCTTAATGGAGAACTGACTCACATAACGAGACAGCAAAGTTAAACTTGTTTGAGATTCACTGAAAAACAGATTTAAAGCGTTTCTCACTGTTAATGGGATTCACCTGTGGTCCTCTCACTTTCACTGTCCACAGAGGTAAAGAACAGCAGGTTCACGCTCGGCTGAATCCTTCCTGTCTTAAATGAATTGGATTTTTGATTAAAACCAGTCGCTTCAGATCTGAGATCAGCAGCGTTACTCTGATAAATGATGGCGGGTTGAGCCTGATGTCAGCGGGCCTGACCTCAGTTATCAACAGTGTGAAGAGCTTCAGTCGCTGAAATGTGAAACTTCTGAGAGCAAACACGCCATCTGTCTGTCTGTCTGTGCTTTTCCTTAATAAACCTTTGAGGGATTTATCTTTCCCATCATCAGCATAAGTAACCCGTCACTGGACAAATAATCTAATGTAAAGGGACACTGGGAATCCTCTTGTTTGAGGAGACAGATAGCAGTTTTATCTGGCTGTCCTGTACAGAGGTAGGCTCAGGACATGTTTAGCCTAGCTTAGCATAAAGACTGGAAACAGAGGGGAACTGCTAGTGTGGATCCATCAAACCTGAACTCTAGTTTTTGGTTTGTTTTTTTTTAATTGGGCATGTAGAAATGGGCTGAACAGCTCCAGGACTTTTGTCTGAACACAGACAAAATGTTCCTTTAATCTGTTGTGGCAGATGCATTTCCAGTGAGTCACGACAAGCTGACGGAGAGCAGAAATGTTTCTGTCTGACAGTCAGAGCAGTTAATGACTCTTTAAAGTCGCGTGGGTTTCACAATAAAAACACTTTGTGCTCATGTGACCTTCTTTACTTGTCTGTTATCTTTTTCTCCTCCTTTATCTCTAAAGATAACGGCTTTTCTTCTGTTTTTCTCCCTGTTTTTATTACGTTCAGGAGAGGAATTATGACGGTTTGGTTGTAAATAACACAGTATCTGCTGGATCCTGGAGGCCCGGAGCATCTATGTATAGCAAAACAGACCAGCTGTGGTGTAGATTACGTCTCCGTGATAAGGAAACCCCACCGAACGTGTGGTTTTGGATTTCAGTTCGTATATTTTTATTTATACTGTGGTCACGTTACAACACTCCAACTCACCCCCAACCCCTGAATTAGCCCTTCAACGCCCGCCGACCTGCAGACATCATATGTTTCAGGTTGATCATCGTCTTCTTGAAACAAAGATGGAAGATGTGACAGTCCAGTCTGTTAACACGTATATTACATCTTCATTCAGCAGCAGTGAGTGACAGCTGTGACAGCGGGCTGTTAAAGGTTAAAGAAAATGCAAACAAGATTAAAAAAGCAATGAAATATATACTGTAATGATCCCACAGGTGCAGCTGATTGGCTGATGAGATGGAAGGAGGATTTGCACCTTGTGTGTTTTTCTTGTTGCTGCAGGTCAAACTCAGCTCACTTGTATGTTTCTGGTAATTTTCCACGAAGTGTGAATATGTGTTTGTAACCGGCGGCTTATCACAGGGTGGAGCTGGATCTCTACAGCAACTGTGAAACATTAACGACTACGATTTTATGGAGACTTTATGTGTTTGTAGACAGCTTAACCCCCAAACCTCCACTTTTCAGGCTGGAAATCGTCTTATTCAACGTTATCAGGCTGCTTTTATTCCTTATTCTGTTTAAACTGAGTGAAATATTCAAAACCAAAATTCGTCCTGATTTATTTGGGGTATCCTGAAACTTTGGGATCTCCAGTGAAACTGAAAGTGAAGCTCTGTGATTTGTGCTGCTGCAGAGGTCAGTCGATCACTTCCTGTCAACGAGGTCATTTTACATGCGATGTGACATTTAGCTGACACCCCACACTGATACTTAATGAGTCAGATGTGTGCTGGAGGATCTTTGCTTGGTGCTCGTTGTTCCTGGACTTCCTCCAGCAGCTCTCACCAGCATCTGAATCCCATCACGGCTCTCTGGGCTCTTTCTGTTTGTTTGCTCTGGTGTTTTTCTCGTGTCTTTCCTGCAGGGACGCTGGTTTAGGTATTACATGTTAAATATTACGCGAGCTATCAGGAATCGTCCCGTCGATGCCCTTGACCAAAGCGCTGACCTCAGAGCTGCTTCGAGCAGACACAGCGAGCGGCTCCACTTCTGTGGTTAGTTTGTGAAACTCAGAGGACAAAACGTCGACACAGAGATAAGAAATAAAGCTCTGGCTCATTTCAAACGACACTGTGTCATGTTTTGTTCCTCTTGTTGCTGTTTTAATAAAGTAGCTTTCATGTGTAACAACTGTTGTGACGTCTCAAGGCCGGAACAATGGTTCCCAGAGGAAGAAATGATGAAGAGCATGTGTTATGACTGAAAGCTGCTGAACTAGTCACTAAATGGACCAGACTGTTTGGTTTAAGGTGGAAAATGTCACATTTCTGCGTTAAAATGTCTAAAAACGACAGACGGCCACAGGAAACTCTTTGTACTGCAACAGCTGTGCTTTTGGACGAAAACAGTTCTATCTTATCTTATCTTATCTTATCTTATCTTATCTTATCTTATCTTATCTTATCTTATCAAAAAGCTTTCTCCCAATTTCACATTTTATGTTTATGACACTTTTTGTATCTTGCTTTCATAAATTAATAGAAATCAATAAATGGTTTTGTTCATGAAGGAAATGTTAGAATTATTAAATTATATTCGAATGTTTTTTATTATAAAACTGAAATTACACAGATCATCATGATGTAAAATTAAATTAGAAATATGATCAGCTTCATGCAGCTGCAGCATGCATGCTGTAGGATTAATAAACTGACCTGTGATCAACTCTCTGACATGACACTGAAGGCTCTCTGTGAGTTTACAGCTCAGTCTGCATTTTCCTCCTCATGGCTCATTTCCATGACGGCGTCTCTATTGGCTGAGTGCCTTTGGAGAGCTCACAGCTGATTGGCCAAGAGAGCTGTCCCGCAGATTCAAACTTTGCTCCGATTGGTTTGTTGAGCCAACCTGCTGTGTGTCTGTCTTATCAAAGCAGGCACTCTTTAAGATCAGTTTTTGTGTCCACAGGAGGAGATCTGACCGCTGCAGAGCCACAACACGCCGCAGATCAGCTGTTTTCTTCTTCGCTGCACGTGAAGATCTTCGCGGGGTTTTTATTGGCTGACTGATGAGAGGCAGTGAACTGAAGTTTGGGCTCTGAAGTGAAGATGCAGAAGTCAAAGAGCTTTCAGGTGGATGATTTCCTCGCAGGATGGATTGGCGGTGAGTGACACTCTGTGGCCCAGTGTCCACTGGGTCAGGGTGGGCTTTGGGTGGGGGGTTGTGGGCTCATGCACTCAGTGGCTTCTCAGAGCTGCATCTTTGTTTGGGTTAAATCAGCTTTGCATGGAGGAATACACACATTCAGAAACGCGCACAAGCTGCTATTTTCACACAGTTGGAAACCGTTTTGCTGCTGCAGCCCCCTCATGCATGAGGGTCTGCAGACAAGCCCCCCTTCTTTTCCCACCCTGATAAACAAACACTCTCCTCTCAGTGTTTTACCTCTGAAGTGAGACTCAGCTGGTGTTAGATGTGTTTCCCCTGCAGACACTCTGTCTCAGACTGACGCTGCAGGACTTTGATTCTGACAAAGTTTCAATTCTGCCGAGAGACAATGTTTTGGAGTGCTGCGCGTGGCCGCTAGGGGCGCTGCTGCTGCATCATTTAAAGTTGCATAAACAGGAAAGTAGGCCTCTGATTCCCTGCTTCTGAAAACATGCTGTTGTTCTGTTTATTCCTACAAGGTGGTCCGAAGACAGCTGCAGCTCTTTGAACTTTAATTTCTTCAGTTAAAACTTTCAGGCACCAGAAATGAATGAAACATGCGCAGAAAGAAGCGGAGACTCTAAAAGCAGCTTTCAAGTGTTGCATGTGCAGACGAAAATGAATGAAAGAAAGGGTCAGATTGGAGTTCAGACTGTGAATACAACAAAAAGTCGACCAGAGTTTGAAAGAATCCTCAAACTGCTGCTGCTGATCAGTGAAAACTTTCTGTTATCAGTCGAGTGATAAATGATGCTCTGCACTTCAAAGACATGCAAAGAAAACCAAACACAGAAAATCCACAAAGCTAAACTGTCAGAAAAGCTCAAATCTGGTCCAAAATAAACACAAATGCAAAATTCAACTCAGTTTTCAGTCTGCTGCCTCAACGTCTGACTGTGAACTGACACGTTTTGGCTTTTTTGATGCGTCTGCAGAGAAAAACTGAGCCGCTCGCTCGGCAGCAGAAGGTGAAGCAAACAGGCCGTTTAAATGCATTCTTTTGTTGTCTTCGAGTGAATAAAATCACAGTCAAGGCTGAGTGAAAGCATCCTTTATTCTGCTGTTGACCCCCAAGGACCCCATGAAGGACCCTGCAGTACCGCCTGGACCCCAGTTTGACTGTAATTTACAGAAACAGCTTGAAATGACTGAGTAAATGTATGTTGCCTTGTCTTGTTTTACTGCTGAATTTGCCTCAAACAAAGCAAAATAAATGCTTTTCTTAATGTGGGCGGGTGAACTGCAGTCGCATGCTCTGCAGGGAGGAGCGCGACAGCAGCAGTTACAAGGTGAAGCTCTTCTTCTTCTTCAGTTTGTGCTTCAGTTCCATCTTCCATAGGTTTCTGACCAGGAACAGCAGGTTTCTGTTTTTATGTTCATTTTATGTCTTATAGATGTGAAGCACTCACATGTGATGTCTCTGTTGTAAAGCACTTTGAGCTGCATGAAAGGTGATATACAAAAAAAGTTTATTATTATTATTATTATTATTATTATTATTATTATTATTATTATTACTGCCCCAGCAGCCGGGGTCATGTCTGTCAGGAGGTTTTGACATGTACACAGATTATGAACAGAAAGTAATTGTGTGTCATCATCACCAAACTCAAACTTATGATTCCTCAAGTTCCCATAAAGTTAACCTGAAACTTTCCAAAGTACACACAAAGTACGCTGAAAGCTGTTCTTGAATCAGTTGGAGTAGATGGTTTTGGTCCCTTTTGAGATGTAAAACTCTGAACTTTTCTCTCCAGCAGTCAGAATCACTTTAAGTGCTGCTGACATTGAGTAATAGAAGTTTCAACGTACTGAAGTAGAAGGTTTTTATATTTTTTTGCAGATACATGTCTGCAGATAACTCTATCTGAGCCTTAGTAGCTGAAAAAACAATGGGACAACAGCATGAGGCCTTAACAATACCACAGAAAATTCATACTTTACATTTGTTTTCCTAGTTGTCATTCTCTGCATTTTTTTTTAAATAAAAATCTGTGTTTATATTCAGGCCATCTGTATTTGGGGTATCTATTAGTATATTTAGGCTTTTTATCTTTATACTGAGGTCATTTACTATATTTATCATTTCAAACCCTGTGTAACGTCTCTATTTTTGCACTGAATTCTGTGTTTTGGCTGTGAATTACCCACTGAAGCAGCACATCCTTGTTTTCTCAGAATTTCATTGGCCGTTCAAAGTGCCAGTCATCTGCACAACCAATTGCAATTGGTGAATTTTTTATTTAAAAGAAGATAAATAGGCACTTCCTTTCTGCGTGAACTCTCATTGGCTATTGTCAGCTCTGGAGAGCACATGGAAGATCCTAATTGGTCCAGTGAGGTGTCAATCATAAAGTTAGTGTGCAGCGGCCATTTTGAAACCCACATTTTGTCTACGCCTACTAGTTTACAAGAGCTACAATGGAGAAAACATGGCGCGTCTGCAGGCAGTTTGAAACGTTGAAACGGCTTTCTGTGGATTATTAAAGTGTTTTGGACTAAATATTATGCTGGATTGGATCATTTGGACCTTTGTGAATGTAAAAAGATGTTTTTGTTGGAGTGTTTCGATCAGTGGATCACTACGAGACTTCATGTGAGTTCCCTCCATTTTTTTGAATCGTTCGTTTGTTTGTTGCTGGCATTGACTGAACCTGCTGTTGTGATTGTATCTTGAAATGATTTGCATCAATGGAATCAGAGGAACCTTAGCTTTCCAATGATGTGTCTCATGAGCACAAACTGAAACATGGAGGCCTGAGGATCAGCTGAGGGACTGAAGTCTTTTGATCCTGTTGTTAAAATACATTGATGGTCTATCAAATGAAGCTCAGTCGACACTGTGTGGACCCCAGGAAGGCCAGCAACCATCTTGAAGAAGCTAATGGGGAACCAAATGTAGACTAAAGAGCACAGTAAACCCATTTCCAGGTCGTACTGGTTTGAACTGGGTTCCTGTGGGCCATGCGTTGCCATGTGTAGGCTGCTCTGTGTGCTTGATGGGTGTTTGGAGGGAGGCGGACACAATGCACAGACTGCAGAGGGAACAGGGGGTTAATGAGGGCACAGTGGCTTATTTTTGCCCCTGGGCCCCATGATGGAAGCCCAGTTTGACCAGTCTCTGGCTGCGTCGCCCCTAAAGGACGTAAAGCTTTGTCTCAGCAGGGACGTAAGAAGTAATGGAGTGTTTTTCTGTTTGCAGCTCCTAGACCTTTACATGTACTGAGTTTCCCTCTGTGAGGATCATCTTATATCTCTTTACCTTCTTATTTAATAGAAGTTAATGGCAGGAAGGGCAACACAAACCAAAAGCTCCCATTAAGTAAAGCCAGTATGTTACAGTCTGAACTGGTTTCAGCTTGTTTGTCTATAAAAGAAATAAAAAGTGTCAGAACGCCACATTTGAGATTCATTTTCCAGGAAAAACAGTGTTTTCTTCTTCGCCCACAGTTTCACGGTAACATTTATCTTTGTTTTTCTTCTTCTTCTGTTTTTTTATGCATTCATGTTTTCTGTTGTGTCTGTTTTTCTTTCTCTTTTGGCTGCAGGAGCTTCCAGTGTGGTCGTGGGCCACCCGCTGGACACAGTGAAGGTATTTCAGACCGATGGCGTGATTTCGCCACACTATCCCCAGACTTTACTGTCTTGTCCTGATTACTCGTTATATAAAAGAACAATAAACAGCAGCTGATCTAGTCCTGATGTTTATTGTGGTTTATTTGTTGTTATGCAAGAACAATTACGCCTAAATTAGCCCTGTTGAACTCATTTTCTTACCAAGCTGTTCAGGCTGTCTGCAACTGTTTGCTCAGACTAAGTGGCACCACGTTGGGATGCAGCTACAACGCTCTGCATGAGAAACTCTATTTCTTTGACACAGATAACACACACAGATACGTATGCTAGCGTTCAGACCTCCATATATTTACATGCATTCTTAGCAGAATGCTAACAGAATAATGAAAGTGATCAATGCTAAATTTGGACAGAAAAACACCAGAAATGTTTGTCTTTTGTTCTTGAAAGTCTCGAATCTGTAAGAAAAGACGACATGCAGATACGACACAGGACAAAAACAGGAGTGACACATTGACTTTTCAGTCTGTTGTTTTATTGTATTTTGTCTTGAAACGGTTTTCTGTCGTCCAGACGCGGCTGCAGGCGGGCAAAGGCTACAAGAACACTCTTCACTGCGTGCTCAGCATCTACAGGAAGGAAACGGTAAACGTCCAGCCGCTGTGCTGATCTGAGTACAGTGAGAAGACAAAAAGATGATAATGAGAGATTCAAATTAACAAATGACAAATCTTACTACTTTATTTTATTCACATTTTATTTTTAAGAGCAGACAGGAAACAGCATGCAGAGACAGGAAGGGATTGATTTATACCCAAAACTGAACCTGAGATGCAAAAATTCAACATGCATCTTTTCTTTCATGCAGATTTCTCATGAATAGTGTTCTTTGCTTTACTCAGATCAGCATTTCACTTTTATTCTTTTTGACTTTGAGCGCAGTTTGAAGATTCGTACCTGTACTGAAAACCTTTAACTTCCATTAATGCCAGTGACAGATGTGAGTGTCAGTCAGAGGAAACAACCAGTGGACAGACCGCAGTGAAAAGTCCCTCCATGACTCCACATTTACATTAAGCTGTTATCAGTGACACATTCTGGGAGTGAAGCAAACTTATAAACCTTTGACTTTTCTCTCCGTTTGCACAATAATTCTGTGTTTTTCCACTGTTTTGTTTTCACCCAGTCTAACCTTGTAATTGTTGGTTGCTTATGTTTCCACAACCCCGTTTTGATTCATCTTGAAACTATTCTGGTTTCGCTTCGGTGACCCAATTTCTCAGCAGGATTTCTTACAGCTTCATTTTAATCATAAAGTGAGCTGAGGTCATTTCTTGAAGCTTAAAATGAAGATCTGCTGCTAATAGATCACCAAAGCCTGATCGTTTGTGCACTGTGAAGTAGTGCAGCTTCATATTTCCACAGAAGAGCAACAAACACGAGTCGGTGGAGCTGAGTGTGCATTTCAACCTGCAGTTTGTCGGTAATGGCTGATTGAAAGCTTGACTGTTTTCCACAGAACGCGCTGTAGATCTCGCTCTTCCCACTGGTCAGATGATTTGTTCATGGAGTGAACAGCTGTGTTCAACTTTCGACATGTGTCTCCCAAACTCCAGCCTCCCCCCTGCTAAGAAGGAATACTTTCCACAGAAAAAAACACTCCAAATATTTGGCAGTGACTTCGCCCCATTTTTCATTCCCTGCTTTGTTAGCGATGGCCAATGTAATCAGAGCTCAGAGTTTAAAATCCCTTCTGTGGGGTTTTCTCGCTTTTCCCACTAAGAAACATCTTCTGTCTTTGTTTTGGCTCGTTCATCTGACAGTCGCTTTCTGTCTGTTCTCAGGTCACGGGCTTCTTTAAGGGCATGTCTTTCCCGCTGGCCACCATCACCGTTTACAACTCGGTGGTTTTTGGCTTCTTCAGTAACGCACAGAGACTTATAAGCAAGTATCGCTATGGCGATGGGCGCCAACCCTGCGGCATGCTGGACCTGACCGTGGCCAGCATGCTGACTGGACTGGTGTCGGTGGGCCTGGGGGCCCCGGTGGATCTGGTCAAGATCAGACTGCAAATGCAGACGCAGACGGTTCTAGCAGGTAAATCTGGGTCAGCTGGGATTTATGAGCACTGTTCAAAAAGAAACTGTCAAACCATCCACAGAACTTACCAAACCATGGTCCAAACATGCTGCAGCTTTCAGAATCCATAATACTTTGCCTTAAAATGACTCTTTGTATGAGCTGTGGCGATTTGTAGGCCGCTCTGGCAATGAAACAGTACGTATGAGATGACACGACACTGCTAGAAGCTGACGAGGCCGTTGAAAGTGAAGCTCTGAATGCAGTTGAAGTGGTGGTTAAAGTGGACGCGTTGAATTAGCAGCTGAAACTGAAGCCAGATGTTGAAGTGGCAGTGGACGCGGGAACGGTCAGGGCTGTTGAAGTGGTTGTTGAGCCTGAAGTTACAGCTGAAGTGTAAATGCTGAGTGGAGATCAGATGAAAAGCAGTTGAAGTGGAACCTCTGAAAGGAGTTGAAATGTCTGTAGAAGAAGCTTTCTCACTTCGAACTGGCGCCGTCCACACCGGTGATTCATATCTGTACATTCATCTTCTGTATATAAGTTTCATGGATGATATAAATGTGTTAGGACGGGGCAGTGTGTGAAATATTCCACCGTCAGTCCAACTGACAGTCGTTGATATTCGTTGTTAACGCAAAATGAAACTCTTCACTCAGACTCAACAGACACAAATTTAAACTCTTGGTTTGTCTTTCCTCTCCACTAACACCAACTCTGCTTTGGTCGACATAAACCCTTAATTCACCGACAGGTGAATTTAAATCAAGAGGGTTTTGATCAAAGTTGCGTCGTCTGAGCTGAACTTTTCCCTTCAAGCTTCAACAGTAAACGAATAAATCTGAGGTCAGAGCAGCTCAATGATGGGATGTCATGTGGAACAGTTATAGGCTTGTGTTTATAGTATCTGTGGCGTTCACACCTTTCACACCTGTCGCCATCTGATAATTCACTCTGGTTGTATAATACATCCGGACTCTTTTATGATGGTGCAAAGTGCCAGAAAGCTTCAGCCGTTTGAACGTCTCTGTATGATTCATGCATCTGAATCTGTGCGGCGCGATAAACCTGATTCTCGGTGCATGACTGTACAATAAAAACTGTAACTGCAAACCGTTAATATCAAAGCTGCTCCGTCTTTGTTAATCAGTAAAGCTTTGCATGAACGCTCGTTGGTGGCTGCACTCCCAACGTACAATAGGTCAAAGAGTTCAGAAAGGTTTTAGTGCTTGCTCATGGGGGAATTGTTGGTTCTCTGTAGATAAAAGAGCTTGGTCTGTACCAGCTCTATATGGAAAGTGTCCTGAAACAACTTCTGTTGTGATTTGGCGCTATACAAATAAAATTGAATTGAATTGGTTTTGTAATATTTAAGGGTCTAAATCAACACAGACACTGTAAGAGCTGTGCAAAATGGTCTTTTATGCACGAGGCTGATGACAGAAAAGGTTTCAGCAATTAAATCATCAGCAAAAATTAGTCTGTAATCATCAAAACAAAGCAGGTGTTTCAAGAGTTTCCACTGATTTTCCACAATCAGCAGGAATTAATCAAAGTAAAGGAAAGAGAGCGGTTTGTAAAGTCAAACGCTGACCTGCCAGTCACACTTCGTTCTCTCCTTCAGAGAACCTGCACCTTGCCGGTAACGCGTCGAACGGCATCAACATCCCTCTGCGATCCATCGGCATCCCCAACCAGAGACTGTACAGAGGCCCCATCCACTGCATCAGCAGCATCCTGCAGACTGAGGGCCTGCAGGGCCTGTACAGGGGGGCCGGGGCCATGATCCTGAGGGACGTTCCTGGATACGTGCTCTACTTCATCCCTTACACCATCTTCTGCGACCTGCTGAAGCCAGACGCCAAGTCAAGCCCTCATCTGTGTTCCATCTGGCTGGCCGGAGGACTAGCAGGTAAACGTCTCAAACGACACCACAGCGATGGACATTCAGGTATTTCCTGTGGAAGGTCCAGCTGCCTGATGTCGTCCAGTGACTGATGGTGGTCAGATGTTTGATTTAGGCTAATAGCCAGAAACAGGCTGAGGAAAAGACGAGCGAAGCCAAACGGTCAGGACAGTTGTGGAAGTTCAGCGGTTGTTAGTTACGGAAGCGTTGGTCTCATTGTGTTGACTGTTGTCGTGGGGACAGGAAGCTGTCCATATGAAGACAAAGACAGTGGACAGAAAGCTGCACACAGTCCACACTGGTCAATATGAAGCTTAAATGTGCTGCTGCTCTCTTTGAGTTGGAGCTGAAGCTACTGGTGACTGTTAGCTTCAGTGTGTCCAGATCAATGTTGTCTCAACGGGTTTGGCTTTGACAGCACCTGGAACCCCCCCCCCCCCCCCCCCCCCCCCCCCCCCCCCAAGCCTGTCCTGTGTGTGAGACTCAGCGCTGATTCACTTTCTAATGTGTTGGTGGAGTTTCTGTGTTTCTGATTCAGGCTTTAATTCACAGCAGATCACTCATCCAAAAGCCAGTTTGGCGTAAACAGAGTTGGTTTGGAGCTAATTCAGTCCTAGAATATCTGTTTGGAGCGAGCATCAGTCCGTTTCCTGGTTGTTTTATTGTATGCAGATGGAAAACCCATCAGGTTCAAATGTCTGTGAAAGTTTGCTTCTTCACATGTGATGAGCGTTTAAAGGACAGTGTCTGTACTGGGAGCTCACAGACAGGATACCTCTACAACTACAACATGTATGTCACCAGTGAACGGAGCACAGCTGCAGATTCCACCCGATCACTGAGCAGCTGAAGCCAGCGGCGCAGCTTCATCGACTCTGGCTTCAGTTCAAACTGCTTTTGAATGAACAGCGAAGTCCTCTATTGGCCGTCTCTGTCAGGCTGCAGCTCAAGTATTTTCATTATCAGTTCAACTCATGACTCTTCTGTTGGTCCATCATGAAGCTTTTAGTCTATAAAATGTAAGAAAATATGGAAAAAACAAGAGTTTCTAATAAACGGGACATCTTCAGTTGCTTGTTTTGACCTACAGTCCAAAACCCAAAAAGCTTCGGATTCATTTTCTGTCTGTTTAAAAAAAAAAAAAACGGATTAGCAGCTGATCGATTAATCACTGCAGCTCTGTGGTTTGCTTGGATTGGCCTCGATCTGCTCAGTCAGGATGATTGTTGGATGTTTTATTGAGGGCAGATTTACTGCATGAAGCTCATCTGTTGCTTCCTCACTGACGTGTGAAACACTGCCGCAGAATCCATAACGTTCATCATAAATAGAGGTGACCTAATTTCACCTTCGTTCGTGTTGTGACCTCATTTCAGGCAGGAAACACCAAAACATCACCGCTCCTCCTAACATCACCTCGTCTTCGCTGCGCTGATCTGTGTGTAAACTTAGATCCCACCACACGTGAATGTGAGCTGTGTGTGCGCGGCGGATCAGCAGTGAGCGGCCTGTGGACTTTGGGATCTGCTGGTCTCAGAGGGTCGAGCAGACCTGCTTCCAGACGCAGGCCGACCACCTATGAACACGTGACAGTGAAAACACGGCGGAGAGCTGAAATCAGCCGCGAGCCATAAATCAGTGAAGTCTGAGTGTTCAGGCAGCCGGCCTGAATGTGGAAACTCAGATAACATCCACCAAGAAAAACAGCTCTACAGTGAAACTGAAGCGTGTAAACTGAGCTCTGTCACAGTAATGCAGTTATTGAATACTTCGTTCTAATTCTTTCTACCACAGTACGAATCAGCTGAGGAGCATCAGTGATTCTGCTGGTGTGGCGTTCACTGACTTCCTCTTTAGCGCTGCTGCTTTTCCACTTGGTTACCTGTCTGAATGAATGAATACGTGCCTTAACAGGCTCTCTGAGAAGCACTTGAATGCATCATTAGTTTCGGTCTGTCACTCAGTCTCTGTGAGGTGAGACCAGCTGATCCAGATCCTGAAGTCTGATCGTGTTTCATTCAAACACAATTTCAGTTAGTAAAAACACACAAAGTAAGATAAAGGCAGCCTCTCCAAACAAACCTTTACATCTACCGTGTTATCGTACACAGTAATATGTTTTAACAGCTTATATTTGTTTGTTGAATAACGTCTGTGGCGTTCCTCATTCGACGCCGTATTAATCAGACTTTCTGAGTGACCTGGAATGCAGCATCACCTGCTGCTGCCATTCCTTCTGTCACGTGTTGCCAGCAGGAAGTAAAGTTTGTTTTCCTGCCCTCCAGGGTCCATTTCCTGGGTCACGGCGACGCCAGCTGATGTGGTGAAGAGTCGAATGCAGGCCGACGCTCAGCTGCAGAGGAAGTACAGAGGAATCTTACACTGCATCATCCACAGCTACAAGACCGAGGGAGTGCAGGTGAGCGGCGGCTTCAGCGCAGTGAGAGCTTTGGTTTACAGCAGGAACGCAGCGCGAGCTGAACGTGTTCATGACAAACACTGTCAGGCTTTCAGAGTCTCATTTCCCTCCACGTTTGACAGCTGGGGCTGCTGCTTTAAGTGCAGTACAGAACATTTCCATCCATCCTCGCTCGTGAACGACTGAGCCTTTCACAATCCTCTCACCTGTTACCAGTGAGCCTGTTTACCTGTGGAACGATCCAAACAGGTGATTTTGGAGCGTTCCATGTCTTTCCCAGTCTGTGAAACGTGTTGCTGCATCAGATATTTACAGAAATCAATGAAGCAGATGAGGAAAAACATTAAATATATTGACTTTGAGCTGTTTTCAGGTCAGTTTATGTCAGAGAGGATCAGCAGGTGATCACACTTTATATTTACACAGCGCCTCTGAACATTTTTTGGACTCGTGGTTGTATAAAGTCTTAAAATCAGCCGATAACATTGATCCCCAGCATGCTCCCTGCACCGGCTGCTGTCGATGAAACACATGGTTTCATCGCTCAGAGGTGAAACTCTAGATAACGGCGTAACCCAGATGACGGTCCAGCCGCGTTCTCAGAAACCGAATCCTCTGAAGTGTGCTGACGGCGTGAGTCCGTCAGAACGAAAGCTCAGCTTCCAGACGGACGGTCGTGTTACAGGATGAGCAGTCAGGGCGTCTCGCCTGCACGTGGAGTGAAAACAAGAAACTAATGACGGCCGCTGATCAGAGAGGAAGTGAGAATCAGACTGATTTCATTTGGATGGTTTCATCCACAAAAATACACGTTAGAATCAAATACAGACAGAACTGAAATAATGATAACTGCGTTTGCTGCAGATGTCCTCGTGTCCCTGAGGTCAAAGGTTACAAAATGTACACAAACTTTCAACATGCAAAAGCTTCAGTGACTCTTTTTTTCTGACTCAGTCATATGATCAATGCCAGAAGGTCGTTGGTTTCGTAAGAGCGTGGACTGACGGATCATGTGATCATCACCGATCAATGAGTCGGGTTATTACAGGACAGGGTTCCCTTCAAACCTCCTCACGTTAAGCTCCGAGACCGTTAATGCTGTTTGTTCAGCGTGAATACGAAGGTGAAATTCAAGTAAATCCAAAAGGCAAACAAAGCGATCAAGATACAAACAAGTAAACAACAGAGCAGAAACAAGCAAACATGCACAACACGACTAAACTGATTTACAGGCGACTGAAGTTCAGCAGTGCTGATAATCGATTGATCCGTTTGATTCTAGCCTCTTGAATGTCCTCTGTGGCAGTAAACTGAATATCTGACCGAACAAGACGCCATCTTGGCCTTTGGGAAACTGGTCAACAATGAAAACAATCATTAGTATCAGTTTTGTTTACTTATTTTGAAAAACCGAAGCTAAACATGTTCTTGTTCGCAGGTTTTCTTCCGTGGAGCGTCCGTCAACGCCATCCGCGGCTTCCCGATGAGCGCCACCATGTTCCTGACCTACGAGCTCTCCCTGCAGTTCTTCAGGAGTCTCTAGGACAACACAGACGTCTTAAAAGGAATCACACTCAATTTTTTGGCAAATGAGCCGACGGGCGTCTTTGAGACAGCCGCTTTTCAGCTGAAACTTTGCTGTGACGTACTTTAGCCCCGAGACGTCGTCTTCAGCGACCTTCAAGCCTCACAAAGACTGATAAAATGTTTTAAACTGGCTCTCGTTGGAAGGTTGTCCTGGGCAGAGCCTTGTAAATTTCAGAAGTTTGTGTCGGGTTTTCACTGTTAGATAATCCTGGCGGCTGATTGGCCTCCTTAAAATGAACCAACTTAAATACTGCAGTCAGTTAACGTCTGTTTTATCCCTGAAAAAAAGATGTTTTTACCTGCATTTAGCTCATTTTCGCACATTTTTACCCATAACTCGACTCTTTTGCGGGTACCTGGCAGGTACAGGCTTTTTAATTCTCCTTTAGGAGTCTGTTCAGACTAATTTAAGCCAATAGAAATACCGTTAATCTTGCGAAAGAGTGGAAAATTATAAGCAGTGATCAGCTAAATAAACAAACCTTTTTCCAGCCAGCAGTGTCAGCCTACAAACATTGTGGCCCTTGAACCGTTGCAGCTGATGACCCCTGTGTCAGTCCATAACTTTTGTTTCCTCTGTCTTTAAAAGCGATAAGCGCCGTCTGCGGAGACAAATCCTCCTCCTGTGCTTCCTGTGGACATGGAGGCTTTATTCCTGTTTGACTTTGGCTCTTAAAAAGTGGATTATTTATCTGGAAGGTTGAGGTGATTGTTGGCTTATTTCTGACACAGTAAATGCTAAGATATTAGCATAACAAAGCTAACAGGAGACATGGATGGTTTCTGGTGTCTGCATTCTCGTTATTTAACAGATCCGTTGATTATTTTTAAGGCTAATTTACCAAAGAACTCTGTGTGTTCCTCTTAAGGCAGTTTGGGGTCAGTCTGTCTTTGAGTCTCTTCGTCTGCGTACTTTGATCTGATGGATGTGATGTTTTCAACGCAACTGCAAAGTCGAAATTTTATGTTTTAACTCTTTTTCTGCAGATCAGTCCAACCTTTCAGTGTTGGTTTGTTATTTTTAGCTTTTAGTTGCTTTCAGATGTAGTTTTTATGTTTTCACATGACCAATAATAAGAGTTTCACATGTCCAAGTCTAAACTAGGTGAGACTGCAGTGAACGTGCTGAAAATGTCACATTCATCCATTCACAACGTGAACTGTGGCCTTCCGATGCACACGGACTGTCTGTGCATCCCATGTTACGTCCACCTGTACATATGATATTTGTGTGTTTCTTATATTAAGAAAAGTTTTTCAGTTACACTGTCGCCTTAAACATAACGTTTCCAGAGTCACTAACATCAGCAGTTACTGCTTTTACAGTTAAAGATGCACAAAAGATGTTTCATTCTGAAATGAGATCTCCATTTAAGAAGCATTTTCTGAAGAAATCATTACTTTCATGGATTAGAAACACATTTTGTGTTTAAATGAGGAGTCAGAGTCAGAAATCAATCACGTAAATTAACATTCTTCTCACAAAAAAATGGATGTTTCTCATTTTGGAGTGAATGTCTTCAAAAGAAACATCTCTGCCCGTCTGATAGTTGTATTTTAAATAGCTTTCTTCTCATGTATATACTTGTAAATATGTTTACTACCATTCCAGGTGGTGGAGCCAGAAGTGTCTTATAAGAAAAAATAAAGCTTTTAAACACATCAGCGGTCCTGCTGTTTCTCTGAATTGTGTCACGTGTCAGTCGCTGCATAAACACTTGTTTTCATGGCGGGTTCACCGAGGCCAGACGTTGGACCTCTGCCTGCAGACTGCTGATAACTGGCTGCCGTCTTCGCTTCAGTTTCAGCTCTGTTCTTTGTGCACTTACGCGTGAACTTACCTGTGATACTACACAACGTCCACTAGATGGCAGCGCTGCACAACAAACCCAAAGAACCGGTCCTCACCTGCTTACTGTTTACACTGTTTCTTTAAGGATCCCAATTTGGGAATTTATTTTGTTGCAGAAGCAATTAAACATACAAACAAACACAGAATGTTTACAACAATTGTTTAAAAAAGTAACAAAAAACAGCCAACCCTGAAAATGAGACCCAGTCAGCCTTTAGTCAAGTGTCACCTTCACAATTTAAGCTTTCTTCATTAAGGCAGGATGAGTCGATTCATCAATCAGAAAAAAAATTATCATCTATATTGTTTATTTATCGAGTAAAATCCCAAACTGTTGGTGGTTTTAAGACATCAGCATGAAAAAAACTGGCCATTTTAAAACTAAATAATTATAATATTTAAATTATGGAAATAATAAAGATTTATTTCAACAATAAGAGGAAGAAAAACAACAACAACGTCCTGTAGATGTTCTGCTGATACACACACAAACTAAAAACTAAAACACGCTCTGCTATCAATCCCACAATGCAATGCAGTTTATAGCATTTACACAGAAAATGACTGTATCTCCACAGGTTAGCATTGATGCTAAGTTCTGCTCGTATAAGTGTGTCTATATACTGTATGTGTATATAAGAGTGAACCTGAAACTGAGCCCAGGTCAGCTGATAGACGCAGATAAACTTCTACAGATTGACGCTTGCCTTCAGTTTAATTGTGTCCGTTAAAACCGCCGAGAGTCCGTGAACGCCTCAGTGTTGTGTTCAGGCTGCGAGGCCCAGTGTGAAAAAATTGTTATCACTACGACTGACTCTGCAATTAATTTGGCGATTTCGTTCCGTGCTGAGCCGTGTTTCGTTCACGCCGACAACTTCCCATCAGCTGACCTCACGTTTCACGTTTCACAGAGAAAAATACGGAAAATACCATTTTCCTGACACAGCTCTGTTTGTTTTGTTATTCTGAGCTGAAATAGTGAACATATAATTACACAGTGTGTGTGTGTGTGTGTGTGTGTGTGTGTGTGTGTGTGTGTGTGTGTGTGTGTGTGTGTGTGTGTGTGTGTGTGTGTGTGTGTGTGTGCCTTCAGGAAAACACACACTCTTATACAAAGCGTGTTCTTGGTATTTACTGCGTCCCTGTTGAACGTGAGCAGCGGCTGCAGTAAACGGCTAATCTCTAAATGTAAATGTCGTGTGAGGCAGAAACACACTAAAGCACGTCTCCGCCGTCTGTCATTCAAAGCCCCTTAACGAGAAAAGTCTCTGGAAATTACAAACAGCCCACACACACTAATCTGTCACCGAGTCTCTCATTCAGGATTAACGACACTGTAAAACAGCAAATTACGGCCGCAATTCATCCGTAACAACACGTGAAGGCAGCAGCGGACGAAGCGGCGACTGTTCATTCAAACTGAGTGAATGTTTGCAGGCGTGACGTGAAAACGACAAACACCAGTATGAACAATTCACCTTTCAGAAATCTGCAGTTAATCCAGTGACGGAGAGGCCGTTCAGATTAGAGCTGCAGAGAGGAATCAGTTAGCGCATCTGCAGAAAAATTCACTACTTCAGTGTCTTAGAGCGGATTTGCTGTTTTTCACTGATCTTTGTAAACTGAATGTTTATGAACAAAACAATACATCAGCTCAGACTCTGGGACACTGTGACGGGATTTTATCAGAATTTATTGACATTTCAGGGCCAAATCAATTAATCGATAACTGAAAACGGGCAGATGAATCGACAGGAAGTAAATGCAGCTCTGCTCGGAAGGACAAAGCGACTCTGTGACGCGACTTTTACACCTGATGCGAGGAGAAATGTTCAAATGCTGCTGTTTTTAACTTCCAATGTCATTAAAAGTTCTTTATTGTCCACATCTGCAAAACGTTACTGTTGAATTTCTTCATTTTCTGTGATTGGTAAATAAATTACGGATACGTTCTGGTTGTACAGTTAAAATCATTTTATTAATGATTGTCAGAACTGGCTGTATAATGAGGCTGGACGTGGCTGCTGCAGCAGTTTTCATTATTTTTTTTCCAGTAAATACACATCTTATGATTTCTAAGTCTTTCTATGAGGTCCTCTCCACACTCAACAACAGGTTGCAGTTGGAGTCTGAGGTGACTCGCCCTCCATAAAAAAGAACAACCTCTCAAATCAGGGAATGAGTGTGTAACACTGATGACATGCAGATTTTGTGAAATATTCCTTTAAACAGGTGCAGTAGACTGTGCAGAGAAAAACAAAAAATACACACAACTGTAAGAGTTAGGTTAATATATTCACATTAGTAGCTTTATTGATACCCTGGAACAAGCAGCAAACTAATTAAAGAAGAGATTTCTTTAATTAAAAAGGTCAATCAGTTTCCCTGATGTGATCCTTTCACTGTTCGTACTGTAATAATGGATATACGAGAAACTTCTTCTTCTTCTTCACTGTTCATGCTGCAGTTATGGATGTGCGAGAAACCACTCTGTCAACTTTATTTTGAACTAATCCATATATCAATAAAACCAGAAGAAAAAAGTCAGCCAAGACTGAAATTATAACATGAATATGGCAGAACAGCTGTGGTGGCAGGAAGGAAGGCTTTGACCGTCGCACACAGGTGCTAACGGCTAAAGTTACCTGTGCGTCTGTATGAGACAATTAGGACTACAATTTTGAGCTGCAGGCGGAAAAGTTAATCACAGAGCAGTTCCGAGTGAGCCATCACCTTATAATAAACCAGCTTTGTTCGATTCTTACATCAGTGGCTAACGTTAGCCGTAGTTTAGCCGGTTTCTATTTGACGGAGGCGTTTAGTCCACATCGTGTCGGTGATTCGGCTTCGTTCGAAGTCAAATCTACAAGAAGCAAACTTCGCCATGTCACCAGGAGTCCGTAAAATCGTCCTGTCGTGGATGTGTCCAGCCCCGTCCTCACAGTTGAATCCGCGCCATCTTGTTTCAAATCAGAGTGGGAGGGACGCAGGAAGAAGGACGGGACATGACGTCAATACGTAGTGCGTGAGGCACGTTGTGCCACACTTGAAAGTCTGCCTGTTATCGGAGTGATGAAGGAGCAGACCAGTTCCACATCTCCCCTCTGTCCTTTTTACAGGTTGTTAATGTGGGTGACGGAGGCTCCACCCTCTGATGCTCGTTACATTCATCTTAACACACTCATGCTCAGAGGTTAGCTAAACTACGATGAAACCCCAACTTAATTAAACCTGAGCTCAATTATGTTCTGTAACCTACAATTTCTGAGAGTTAGTCAATCACCTGCTAATGCACAATTAAAAATCAAAGGTGTGTAAAACATTTCTGTTAAAAATCAACATTAGTTAATTAATTAATTTATTTTAATTTGCCATGGTAAGTATTACAATTTGACTGCCACAGGCCTCATTTTGTTTCTGGATTGGAAACTGACAGCAAATGAACAAATGCCACATTTGGAAAAATCAGGCAGTGTTCTCTGAAGTGTTTTCTTTCATTTGTAGTTCTTCAAAAGTCATTGAGCATAGTTGGGTTTTAGTGCGGTTTTCAATGCATCTCCCATAGTTGCCAACGTCTGGCACCAAGCAGAGCATTAAAACGTTAAAACATTGTCATGGAAATAAGTCTCCTCCATTGTTCCCATAGACTCACAGTGGGAGCACTTCAGCTATTTGCATGGGCACAAAACTCTCCCAGTTAATGTTAAATTATCCCATTTTGCTAAAAAAAAATGTACAAGCTTGTGTTCAGTAAGACTTTAAGATAAACATGAGCTATGATGCAAAACTGTGAGTGAAGACATTTTAAATCACATCATAAAAACCACAAAATGAACTCAGCAAACAGAAATAAAAACACAGCTACCTTTTTATAAACTTTTTTTATTCGTGTTATGCATTTAGTTTCCAAAAAGAATGATTCATTTCCATCGATGAGACAGTTTTACAGTGATTGGGCTCCACATAGAGTATATGACATGCAGTTAAGGAAAAAATAGCATAAGAACTCATATTTTACATTCTTAACCTCTGCACCCTGAAATTATTTTCACCCTGAATTAAAAAGAAAGACCCTCTTGATTCAACTGTATTAACGGTAATAAAAACCCATTCTCTCTTTCAGCTGTTTTGCCTTTTTAATCACATTTTGTTGTCACCAGTTTCTACAACCAAGGTCAATTCCAGCCCTCCACACGGGGTCTCCAGCTGTTTCAGCGGACAGCGGAGAGCTACTGCAGCGACCAGGACGAGGTTGCATCATCAGCAAACATCACCAATTGTGTTGGTTGGCACAAATGGCCAAACTAAAGGGACTGCTGCCGGTACTGAACCCCGGCCACTACGATGGAGGTGATTTTCTACTCGACGGCTTAGAGGGCAAAAATACAGGTAGTTGACTCCTTAGATGCCATAACCATTGTTAGCGTAACATTTCAACGTATTCTAGTGCAAATGCCAAAAAAGACTGGAATGTATTCAGAGAGTTTCTCTTCACAGTAACAGTTGTGCTCGCAGCTAACGAGAGCTCACCAAAACCTCGACTTCCACTGGAGGGAACGTAAACGTGGCCGTAAGACGAGCTTCTGAACGCGGCATTCAGCGAGCGAGACGCGTTAGCTTTCACTGTGGGACCGACTGGCAGGAATCAGCAGGGCAGTTACAACAATATTCGTAAGGGTACGTGAAAATGTTACGAGAAAGACAAATGTTATGACATCGTTACGCTGTTTAAGAAAAGTCCAGCCTTGTTCGGAGTCGGACGCACGCTGACGTTTGTATTCTGCGGTGTGATCTCCGTTTAAGTCGCTCATTGCATTTCTTAAAGTCATATCGAAGAAGTAAACATTAATGGCATGTCTTTGCACGCTGCCAGGATAAATGACTTTGTGTTTGTACGTTGTAAAATCAAATATCAGCAAACCTCATGGGGAATCTTTGCCTTTCGGGCGGAGGGTGAGCTGTGCTTTTGAATGGCCTGTTTCTTATTCTCTGAATGGTGTTTCTGGGCTCCCGACAACAGAAGATGCTTTGATAATCCAGTTTTTCAGTTGTTCAGTCTTCAGTCTTTAGGCTTCCCTCAAACCATCCCATCAAGCCTTTGAGCTGAGACCTTTTAGAGCATAACCAGCCAGGATTCGATGCAGTTGTTAAATGTCTTTGAGGCTTTTCATGTTGAAATCTACACTCGTAGTTTTCATCTCTCGCATTCACCCGCTTCTACTTCTGTGTTAGGAAAATATACAGTTTATATATTCCGTGTAAAATAATACTCATTGTTTCTAACCCCCCTCTTAAAGGGACGACTCGTTTCTTTTCCACTATCGTCTATCAGCTCAAGCGTTTATCTAAACCGCGGCTCCACGAACACAGTTTGCCACACGTAAGTATCTCATGCAACCAGAATGAATTAAAACAGCGACACTTCACACCAGGACAAGCACGAATGCGACAGATGAGTTAGCACTAACCTCACATACAGATGACATGGTAATAGCCCTTTTTAAAGGCAGTTCACATGCTGTGACGCCTCGAGACGAGTCCCGCTGAGAGACTATTTTACACACAGAGGATGTATGGCTGTAGTTTCCATGAATGGCCCATGAATTAAGCCTAGTCCAGGATTTATGCCCCCTTTTTTCCAATCCTCCCGGGAGATACAAGGCTTGAATAAACTTAATCCACGTGCTGTAGGTGAAACTGGCCTGGCACCCAGCAGGAGGAGCCCCTGTGTTAATGGAATAAATCTAATAAATCAAGACGAATCTCCTCAGACAGCTCGCACAAAGCACACGACACTAAAAACCATCTCAATTTCTGCACTGCAGCCATTTCAGCGCGTGTGGCTGACGCTCATACATGGGCGGTGAGTTTATGACAGCGAGCAAAGCGACTGCATTAAAATAAATCTCTCTGCAGGTCGGTCTCTCATACAGAGACATGACAGTTTGCACGATGTTTACACCGAAATCAAGAGTGAGTTTTTAGCACTACACCTAGGTTATCAAAAAAGATCATTTACAGTATTTCAAATTGCACATCCCCCACTTTTCTTTCTAAAAGCCTTCCTTTAGTCTCAGAGTTGATGCCTTAAGGTCGCCATCACGATCACTTTTGCTCGGCAGATTAGTCTGAAACGTCTCAGCCTTGTTAAACTGACCAACGACCAGACGCTGTGTCCCAATCTCACACCATATGCTAAAACTACAAAAGATGCAATATTTATTTATCTGCATTCCAAATTAATTCAGCACACTTAACAAGGAAGCAGAGAGCTTTTCTAGAGATCACCTCACAAAGCGACTGAACTTCGTACTCTGAACGTCGTTCCTGTGCGAACTTCTGCCGAAACCACGACAAACTACTACTGCAGAACGAGGACGCAGCTTGAGCTTTTTGTTCCAGCTTTGTGTGAATAACAAAGCTCCTGTGTGATCGCGACCTTAAGCTCCACCAAACCTCAGACAACAAAGAACATCGAACGCTCCACAAGCCATCGCACGGCCGATCTTTCTGGATCCAATGCACACGTTCTGTTGCCTGGAGACTCCTTCAGAAACAGGACTATTTTTTTGTCTTTTGACAGTTGGTGTATTCTCTTGTCTACCAAACATTTGCATGCTCAACATTTGAAAGGAATGTGTTAAGTATTTTTTTTTTTTTTGACATGGCACAACCAGGGAGCCGCCCCGGCTTCTGCCTGTGCACAAAGTAGTTCAAAGACACATTTACGTAGTATAAACCAGGACTATATGAATCAACAACATGGTCTCACAGCACAGACATGTAGAAAGACACACACGTATAAACACACACTTACAGTACACATGTAGTACACTGAGACAGTTCCAACAATGGCTTCTTTTTTCTACGTACATTTTCTTTGCGTATACATTAGTATACATCTTTAAAGATAGAGAGTGGTGAGGATTTACAAACAGATATGCAAATATCTTTTTCTAATTTTACAGAAAACAAACATGAGACACTTAACTTTCAATGCTGAAATATTCTCTTTTTATCATTTTAAGTAATTATTGCAATCTAAACAATATGGCTTCGTCTAGTGAAAAGTCCTATCTGAGCAAGAAAATGATAAAAAGGAAAATGTTTATGACAAATTCATCATTAGTCTTATTAATGTTTAAGTTACAAACTCGTGGAACAATGCATTAATCATACATCGTCGCATAACTAACCACTGAAAAGCCACCGGATCGTTTAGGAATAACCAGCATGCTTTGTTTTACTGATAAATGTCCATATAGTTAGGTAGTTTCACTAAATAGAGATTTCCATTTACAGAACATCTACTTAAATGCTATTTGACAAATCACTATGATATTTCATTGGATTAAGAGATGCAGGATGCAGAATATACTCGGCTCTACGTGAGCTTTCAGGCAGTGAGAGGCGACAGCTCACACACCAGTTTTCTCAGTCTACAGTTAAACCATCCAGTGTTATTCAGCCATGGAATACTTTTGGGAAATAGGAGGAAATAGGAGAGCATCATTTTAGTTTAGTGGTGGTCTTTGGGATGCATGCACACGCTGAGCAGGCGGCGGTGTTTCTCCTGCGGGACTCGCACGAACAACAAAAACCAGGTTCGGCATGCACGTCTTGGTTTCGGCGGCGACAAAAGAAATAGTAAGGTCTCACCAGCATTTCTTTGGTCTAGATGTTGATGAACGTCCATCACGGCGAACTTACGAACTAAAAGATGAACGGAAGGGCTAGCTCAGTTAGCTTAGCTTTCGGTTGCATTAAAATAAACTGGCGGCACTTTCACAAAAAGTAAAGTGAGTAAAAAAACATCGCCTCGGCGTCCGCATTCATGTGTGAAGAAGAAAAAATACAATAAATAACAATAAATATTTCAAATTAAGAGCCACTTAATAGCAATCGGTTAATCAAGGGCTTCATGTAGACCCCACCTTTAACCAATTATAGACGTTACGACAGGAAATGACAACATGTACAGTACCGGCTACCCCCACTGTTTCCATGTGGTCGATGCTCTGATTGTCTGTGGGACCACACGACCAAAATCATGATGCTTTCGTAAATCTGTCATTTCTGAAAAAGACAGCAGTGATTTCATTTGGAAACTGGGATTCAAACAAAGTGACATAAGGGTAAATAAAATCTATATCAAGATTTTGATTGAAAAATCATATGTTGACATGAATTTTTGACACTTTCCAGATCTTAAGTTTGACTTTTCCAGCAGCTGCTGACAGGCTTAGAAAGTCTGTTTGTAACAGTTGGATTATGTTTTTAAATAGTTTTGTGAACTTTTAGGCTTTTGTAACTTGGCATTGGATTTCCAGAAGTGAAACCCAAAAATGTGCTGTCTTTATATCAAACATCTGAGTGCCCGGTGTCGTATCCTTGAACCTGTGCCTACATGCTACCAACAGCTGTACACCTGTTTGACTGAAAATGAAACCCTCATTTACAATTCCTCTGCTGGAGGAGATGATATGAAGGCACATGTCCTAAAAACTCAAATGCGTTTTTTTTTTCTTCAATATAAAGACCTACACCAGGTTCATAAAAGTAGAAAACACCCACTGAAGTAAACACAACATGCTCCATCTACTGGAAAACATGGTGGCAGTGCCAGTTGGAAAACCACAGAAGCAAAAGGACGGAAACGCCCGCTGCTCTTCTTTAAAGGAATACTGTTCCCCATTGGTCACCACTGTCTGGCAACAGATGATGGTCGACCAATCAGAGTGTCTGATCTTAATCTGTGTAAAAATAAGAACAGGAGAAGGACAAAAAGGTACTAATCGTAAGAAATGTGCTAAGTGGCAGTTGAAAGGTCGTACAGCAATTGTGGCAAATAAAAAGGGGGAGAATGACGCAATCGTCGAGGAGTAGAAAAGAACAAAGTAAAAGACTTCTAGAAAGGCAGTGTGTAGCCTCTAACAGTTTGGCAAGAACCCCCGCCCCCCCACCCCCACCCGAACAGCTTCTACATGTCCCGAATCTACACTGAAACCCTGCCTGCAAATACCCGAACCGATCCCCCAGTCTGTCCTGAAGTTCACTCAACCCCGCCTCCCTCCGCCCCCCAGCCTAGCCCAGGCCAGACTGGACCCCGAATTTAGGGTTCGTTTGATTTGTTTTCTTTTTTTTTTTACTTCTTGAACATGTCCTGTAGAGGTCCTGGCAGAAACTTGAGGACAGTGTCGAGGATGCTCTCCTCGTCCTCTTCATCGTCGTCTCCGCACCCCCGCGGGATGGCCTTCTTCGGGCGCGTCAGTGACCCCTCGCAGGCCTGCTCCATGGCCGCTTTCTCCTCCGCCTCTTTCTCCTCCTTCTTCTTCAGCCCATACTGAACAGGGAGAGGACGAGAGGTGAGATGAGGAACTCAACAGAGCTGCAGGGTCATAGAATAATCTGAAATCTGTTTCAGAGGCTTTTCACAGGGAAAGTAATGAAATTCTTTGGAAAACAGAAGCTTCCTGTGAGATGTTTCCATGAAAATATTGTTAAATTATGAAATACTATATGCATGCAAAATGATGGCTATTAGAAGCTTGATTATCAGCATAAAGTTTGTGCAAAATGTAATTTAAGATTGTTAGATGGTGCATAATAAAGACAGCAAGATGGAAAAATGATGGAGGTCAAGTTGGACACTTTAGGCTGGCAGAATATCACATCATGACAAGAATGACAACAAACACAATTGAGACACAGCACCCAGCATTGGTCAGACCAGAGGACAGTTTTCTACCTTGTCCCTGATGGTCTGCCGTACTTTTTCCCTCTCCGCCTCCATGCGGGCATGTTTGGCCTTCCTCTCCTCCTCTTGTTGCCTCAGCGCCTCCTGCCGCTCCTCCTCCTTCTTGGCCGCGTCCGGGTCCTTCTCCTCCTCCCCGCCCAGCATCTTACCCATGTCTTTGGTGGCGCCTGGACAGAAAAAAGACGCAGATATTGGAGGTAAACATGACAATAACTGCAGGGGGAAATACTAAATATCTGCACATCTTTGTCATCAGAGCAGTCCCAGCTGCTTGAGGAGGAACATCTGCCTCAATGTTCCTCTCAGATTTAGAAACCTGAAGGTAAACATCAACCGTGAACTGCTGTTTAAAACTAAATTCAGAAGATCTATATGACTACAAACACATGCACGGTGACGCCCACGTCAATCTGTCACTTTCAACCCTGCAAACAGCGTGCGTTCGCAGTTCTGAGGATTATGTAGCGACAGGGTTCCCTGAGGATCCTCAAGGCGTCTTGGAAAACAAAGCGGAAGACGAAGAGCCAGCTGGAGGAGCTTCAAAGAGCCGCTGAGACAGAGGAAGACACGTTCTTCCATCTGGTGTCGGCCATCTGTCGGCGCCACCTGTACCTCTTCATCCAGGTATTCAGCCCCACTCTGAAATGATCCTGATTTATTGATTGTAGATTAATGGACGTGGGATATTACTGTACAGCGTTAACTACGCTGAGTTTAACATTATGACCCTCAAGTTTGGATTTGGAGGAAAATCTGTTGAATCGCTTCATGTCACATGAGAGGAAGAGGGCGCCGTTCTTCCACAGTACAGAGGTTAGCACACGGCGAATACAAGGAAACGCTGATGGAGGTGATGTGCGGTATCTCGACTGGTGATGAAAAAATTGTTCAGTCGCTTCACAGAAAACCAACCGACTGCAATTTTTGTAATCAATTTCAAGTCGTGAAGGCAAAAGCTGCACAGATTCTCCTGATGCAGCTTTTAAAATGAGAAAATGTTCTGCTTTTTGTTGAACAAAAAAACAAGAAAAAACACAAAGCTGATTGAGATTCCACCTTTGAATGTGAAAAATGTGATTTTGGAGATCAGTGGATTGATTAAAATAATTGCTGGGTTAATTGATGAGCATAGCTCGTGGTCTCATGGTCTACTCCTCTAAAGTACGTGTGTTTGTCATGTATGTCATAGAGCAGCCTGACTGGACGTTTCGGGGTTTAATGCCTTGCACAAAGGCGCCTCTGGCTCCCTCTCTTCCATCTGCTCCTAAAACAGACTCGCCTCTTTATCTGTGCCAGAGGCTGCTTTCCAGACGGGAAAGCGACTCCCTCTGGCCTATCGATACTGCTGCTGTTACCTCCGTCTGATCGATAGTAAATACAGGACCACCTTAGCGTGTATGAATTATGGATTCTCCAGCAGAGAGAAAACTTCATCTGGGTATTGATCTGCCTCTGAGGCGCTGGTGGGAGGACAGCCTGGCCGGCGGCCTGGTTTGCCATCTAGCGCCTTTCTTTATCCAGCCAAAAGGGCTGAATAAGTCACCAGTGAGGAGTCTATTTGAGGAAAGGCAAGGACGTGAACAATGGACAGCTGTGTATTTTCAGCTCTTTCTCAAATACAGAAATAAATCTTGGAAAACAGAAGTATGCCATTGGCTGTGCAGCTTCTTGAAAGCATTTAGATTGAGTCATCAGCTTCAATGAATCACTGAATGAGATCAACCGCCAGTGAGCTGGAATCTATAATGATCTATAATAATCAGGCCAACGCTAAAGACAGCCTTCTGTTTGGTCCCAGGGTGAAATACCTCAATGGCTTTATAATGAATAAAATGTGGTGCAGACATTCATGGTCCCCAGTGGTTAATTCTCAGTTAATTTGGTGATCCACTGCGAGCATGTGTCACTGAGGTGCTATTACAATGCTAACGTTAGCATTCAGTCTGATAATGTGTAAAATGCCGTTCAACCTGACAGTTAAACTGTTCAATTCGTCTGAATCAGCCGGTGTTTTTTCTAGGATGGTGAGGTCGTGCTGAGAGTCTCTGTGCTGACTTCAGAGTGGAGGCTTCGGTTTGAGACTGAAAGTTACTTTTGGAGGAAGGTCATTAAACATTAACGGTTCCATCATCGCAACTGATTACCAGCCCATCAACCCTCATAGATCTATTGTGGTCATTTAGTATTATGTGGCAATAAAAACCTGAATTACTGCCTCTTTAAGGAGCCATAAGGGGTCATTTCTGAGGAACCTGAGTAAATTACTCAGAAGAAATGTGGCTTTAAGGACTGTGTGGTTCCCTCTTGTGCTGCTGAACCCAGGGGTGGCGGGTTGTGCTGCTCTGCGGCAGACTCATACAGTGGTCCTAATTGCCCTGCAGCGCCGTGTGGTGGCAGCAAACCTGAGGATGACAAATTAGCACTCAGCTGGTGGGAGGGGGGTGGGCGGTGAAATGTTCCCCAGGACTCGCTGGGGAGTCGGGTTAAGGTCAGACTGTCCGCTGTGTGTGCTTCATTGTGTTAAAACCCTCAAACACACACCATATGTGCTGGAGCTGCTTTATGTGTGTGTGTGTGCCGGAAAGACTCACATACATGTGAGCACACACAGTTTGTTCGAATCAATAATGATAATTCATCATCGGGTTGTTTTTTAGGAGCTCCATGAACTCAGAGTCCCTTTACTGCTCGTGTCTTTTAATGGCCTAAAAGAAAATGATAAAATGTTATAAACCTGAAATGAATCATTAATTAAACAAAGCCGCCTCATTCATTCGAAGCAGCGAGGGTACGAGGGAAGGGGGGCTCAGCCGGCAGGTAGAGCTCGACCTCCGCCGTGTTTGAGATGTGAGGACCGTGAAGACATGCTGGAGATCCAGAGGACAAGCTGCAGATGGGACAGTCGTTATTACTCCACTCTCTAGAGAGGAGGAGCGTTTTCTCTTTGACCCCTCAGCGTCTTCGCCCTTCACATGCATCCATCCCCCCCACTGTCCTTCTTCAGTGTCCTCTACTGTCCCCTCCCCTGTTTTTTTTCATTAAACTGGTATTTCCAGATGAAGTTCGCTGAGGTACTCTTCCTCCTCTTTTCTCCACCCCTCCTCCATCATTTACTCCTTCTTTCTGTTCTATCTCTTCTCTTTTCAAACAGAGTTTCTTTCACCGTTCGATCCTGCGACGAGGACTCGTCCATCCTTCCTCTCCCCTCTCCTTTGCTTCCTCTCCGTCTCCCTCCTCCACCGCCTCCAACAGTCCATTAGAGGCCAGCGCACACATTTCCACTTCAGACAAAGGTGGGCAATTCAAGGAAAAGTGCTCGAACGGCCTCTGTGCTCTTATTGCGCATTCAATTGCTCATTACTTGGCTCAGTCTTTCCGTGGGCCACGGGGGTTTTAATGCACAGCAGCTCCAAATTTAAAGAGCGGATATACAGCTCGGCGCCTGCAGCACTTCACCTGATGCCCAAACAAACAGTCGAACAGTGGGCGGCGCAGAGCCCGTGTGCGTAAGACCTGATTACTTCAGTAGATTTGGTTTTAAAGCTGATAAAGGAATGAAGTGTATAACTGTCTGTGCTGCATGTGGAGGAGTAACAGCAGTGATGAAACTTATGATTACGCCTGACTGAGAAATTTCAGGCTGAATAGCCTTTGAAAAGAATAATTCGAGTATATATTAATGTTTGTGCTACATTTCCTGCAGTATGTGAGCATTACACCGAGCACACAGACTTCTGGTGGTTAAAGCTGGATTTATCCAGCATTACAGGCTTGGTTTGTCTTCTAGTGTTGTTTCATTCTAGAAATTCTGGATAATCTGAATTTTGGATTATTGACACATTCTTGGTAGACATTAGCACTGGCGTGTCCAGAGCCTTTCCAAAAATAAAAGTAGTAATCCCACTGCGGAAACATAAATAATGTAAATTTAAGTACAAAATCCAGCATTCAAACGAGCACTTGAGTCGTTTCCAACACCAGAAATGACTTCACGTGATATCTGTTCATAGCTGAGCTGTTTGCTTGTATGTGGATGAAATGTGGCTTTATTGCTTGCGGATTGCATTGCTGGAACAAAGCGTGAACACTCAACTTCGAGCACCAAAAGGTTAAATAAACTGTATCGTGTCGAGCTGAGCCCACAGAGTGAAGACGGCGTCTCTTCAACCAGAAGATGTCATGTGGTATTTATCTGAAAGTGCAAACTGGGCTTTAACATATCTGGTTTTGCAGCCTGGAGGGCTGATTTCTGCTGTCTGGTGAGCCGGAAGGGAAGTGATGGAGAAAGATCCAAAACGAGATAAAGAGTAAGCGAGAGCGAGATATGAACAGAAAGACGTACAGGAAGAGGGTTGCCAGTAAAGGCCTCGATGGAAATTGTGATGGATTACACAAAGAACTGAATGGAAATTGCAAATGTGCAACTGCAAAACTATTTTTGTTTGCTTGAGGAAGAGTTTTGGGCAGGAGGAAACCAGAGAGAAACTGTGACAGAAATTCATTTGTCAAACCATTAAATTATGCTGCAGTGACATTTGCAGCTGAAGCTGATCTGTTGTCCAAAGCCTCCAGGAAATGTTTCCACGTTTAAGATGGTGCTAACGTATGAGCATTAGCTCACGTCTCACAAAGTGCAAAGTTCATTTTCTTCTTCTTATAATTCATGTCAGAGCTGTTTTGACCTTTTGTCCACACTGAGAAGAACTTTTCAGAAATTATTTCTGGAGTTTGGAAAGTTTTGTATGATGAATTTTATACTGTGAGCATAACAATTCTGTGCTTTTTTTTCTAATCTGAAGCCACCTGCTGACAGGAGCTGGGTCAACCAATCAGCTGGCTTTATTCTTAAATCCACGTGATGCGTTGTTGGGATTTAGAGGTGTTCATGTCGGCTCCTCTGTGAGTCTCTGCATGCTAAGGTTAGCTTAACTTCCTTAGCGTACATCCACAGAGACAGACTGTATTGTTCATCCGTTTGTACGTTCATATTTCTGTTTATTATTAGGCAACACCCTCTAGTGGCCATAATAATTATGACAGGAACAAAGGAGGATGTCAGGTATAGAGACAAAGTCTGTGTATAGAGGTCAAAGCTAACTAAACTAAGTAATAGTTACTGGATGTAACTCCAGCTCTATGAGTCTATCTGTCACTGGTACCCTCCAACAGTCATATACGCTGTTTTAGGACTCGCTGGCAAATGACCTAATCCTTTAGTTTACGAGGGTGTGTTGGCAAAGACATTTCCAGGTTTAGCGTGCACAGAAGACCAAAACAGAGAGAAAACGACAGTGTTTCAAAGTTATAGAGTGAGCGTAAAGAAAAAGGAGGAGAAAACCAGACCGAGAGACAAAGCATGGATCATTGAGTCCCCCTCCAGCCGGTCAGATGGATGGCAGGGCTGCTGGGTAATTTGTTAGGGGTGGAGGGGTTTGAAAAATGGAGCTCATTTAAATAATGGATGACCTCCATCGCCAAATTACACCCTCATAAGTCACATGATTGTGCGGACCGGTGGAAAAATCTGCCACATCGATCAGATGTTTTGGAGGCGAGCAGGGCAGATTACATCACTGGCTGGTGTTCTGCTGAAGTGCTCCTGAGCACCATAAACTGCGTCTGTGTGGAGTCTGGTCAAATAATCAAGCTGCCTGTAGCTTCCTGTTATTGCATCGTCCTCGCCTGCTCATCCCGCCTGCACAGGAAATGAAACGGCGAGCTCGACCTGCCTGGTCAGGACCGGTTCACACTTATCTTTCACAGATTATCGGAACACTATCTTTTATATGAGCTCCTTTATGAGAAAAGATTCACGTGTTTGATATCCTGGCGAAGGCAGGAGGAAAAATCAGCTTTTATGGCACCTTTTTGGAGACAAGCCATGAGACTCAGCGGCCGCAGCTAATCACTTATGTTATGAATTTCAAATACCTACACGAGAGGCATCTTTCACCTTTTGCTTTCTCACTGCTGCAGTGCATTTGGGGTGCAAAAGAGGAAAGTAATCATCTAACATGAAGCTTTGTGTAATAGTACACATGTACACATACATGCTCAGTAGTATTTAACATTCATAAGAGTCTTCTCACTTGCTCCTTTTCAACCAGAACTTCCGTCCTGTCGTTCATGATATTTTTGTCGTTGCAGCAGGTTAAGAAATGTTAGAACGATCCGATCTGAACTGTGGTGGCACCAAAAATAAACACAAAACAAACACACAAACAACAGATCTGTGATCAGTATTTTAAAGATTCTACAAGAGATTTTGAGCCAAGCTACAAACGACCTCCCACTTATTGGATTTGTTCAGTGATTCTGATTCAGATACGCCTGATGTGTCAATGACAGCAGATTTAGCCGTTTGTAGAGGCCGTCAACCAATCAAAGCTCGTCGGCAGAATTAGAATTCAGGTTGAGCTACCTCTTAAAGGTGTTTACCTGCTGGAACTGCATCAGTCTCAAAGTGCGGCTGCGGATGCCAGGATGACCAAATCTGCATCAGAGCTTTTGAGTTATTTGAGATCAAAGTGTCGGACTGACAGACAAATAGAGTCTAAAGTCACTTTCTTTGCAACAAACTTTAACACATTTAAGTTTTGATGCCTTTAAAATGACTTCTTCTGGTCCATGGATCCGCCTCGCCGACCTGGACTGATTAATCCAACATAATTTGGAAACTCTGATGAATCCGATTTCTAATTAAACAAGCAGTAAATACAATCTGTGGCCTGCAGCTGAAATCTATACCTCAGTCTGGGCCAATGAAATGTTTAGGAGGTGTCCAACATCTAATGACATTAGCGAGGCCTGGCCTGCGAGTGTGTGTCAGGCTAAATTAGATAAAAGTTTGAGTGCAGCTGAATGGCTTTGTGCGTTTATGCGTCTTCTTCCTGGTTTGGCAGCATGTGTTCGTGTTTGTGTCTGACTGCTGGTGTCTAAATGAAATCAGACTGTGTGTGTTTATTTTTTAAACCCACTGCTGTCAGACCAAATACCTCAAGATATATAAAACAAAATGCATCAAGAAGTTCCGGTATGAAAATAAGTCGATATAATTCTGTGGTTCTGGTCTGTTTAGTGAATGTTAAACATATAATGGCTAAATTTGATTTTCTGCCATGGAAAAGATTATTCGTAACATCACTGTACATGCAGATAAAACTGGTAGAGGACCTCTCAGGCTGTGCACACACAGCTTCTCTTACTCTTTATCATCACATTACATTTTTTGGGGAAAACTTGAGGTTTCAAAAGAGCTCTGGTCCAGTTTCACACAGTGCATGAAAAAAAAACATGTTGTGCCTTCACCCGAATGTTTTTGGACCTATGCCGATGCCTTTGCATGATGTAAGACCAGAGTAACTCAACAAAAAGACCCTTTAAAGATACAAAAAACCAGTTCTGTTTATTTTATGGGATCATGATTTCTGGGAAAAAGTAAAAAGTAATTTACTAGAAAGAACTACGTACTATTCACTGAACTGGTACACCTCCAGTGAATCCATTTGAATTATTCACTGGTGAACACAGAGCCTTTTGGTCAGTGCACAGCAGGTCAGCTGAATGTACGAAAATGTAAAATGTGTTGACAGCAGAACATACAATTATCACAGAAGCGGAATAAAGTTTCTAAAAATGAACAAACAATGACTGAACATATAAACGGTTGGAAAAAAGCTCTTGAGCTTTCAAATATTTAGTTGGTTTAAAATGATTTTTTTACTCAAGATTTTCTCTCTTTAATATATATTACAGACCTTAAAGAAAATACAGAAAATAAATCTTAAATTATTTTTGACTGGTGTAAAATCAATGTGGTTGCGCCCCTCCAGTCATTTCTATGCATGAGGAAAGCTGCAGGTCGTTGTTTGAATGATGTCCTGACACACCCACCGGAGCACAGCGCTCCCATTGGCTGGAGTGCACTTCATCTCGAAATGGTCCCGTTCCCCCGGGACACAAACCAAGACAGAAACCTCATCTGTGTGAGTGTGTTTGTGCATTCATGGACGTCCAGCTGCGACCCAATGAAATAAATGCCAGACTGTTCGACGAGAAAAGGTCACGGCACAAGACGGCACCTCTACAGGAGGTAAATTACAACACTTCAGTCTGCGATGGATGGACAGAGGGGGCGGGTGGAGGGACGGACGGAGGGTTAAGCTGTTATACGGTAGCCTGTAACATGCAGAGAAGGACGGGTGGAGGAAGAGAAAGAGAGAGAAGTGGCTCAGCTCTGCTGAAAGTGAATGGAAGCTGTGGGATGAAGGAGTGGAAGAATAGGGGGATACTTGTGTTAAGAAAAATGCTAACCTAATCTGCAGCGCTCAGGGCAGGAATGACAAAAGGCTGGATGGAAGGAACGGGAACTGAGTGGAGGAAGATGGAGGAGAGTAAATTGCAGAAAGCCTGTGGGAGAGAATGGATGAGTGAATTTAAAGTTCAAAGTATCTTCATCATCCCTCGCAGGGAAATTGGTTTGCAGCCAGACTCCTACACAAGCACACAAAACACCTAAAGACGGGTGGACAACCAATAGACAACAGGACACAGCGGGTCAGTCAAAGGTCGTTCAACGTTCACGTCAAACTACAAGTAAACAGTTTAATGCTATCTGCTGTGTAACATGTGAAAGGCAGCAGGGACGACGGAGACCTTAAAACGCCGACCTGAGGGGAACAGTTCCAACCCCGTCTGGAGGGGGCGATGGAGGCACTCAAGAGGGGAAGTAACCTCCTAAACACCTGCGTGTTTTAAAGATCTGTAGGCTGACACTCACACACTCTTTCAAGAATCCAGTTTAAAGAGATGATTTAGCTTTTCTGCTAATAAACGTGGATGGATAGTGTTAAGAGCCGATCAGGGACATCGCTCAATCCGAAACCTCCAGAAAGCTCAGAGGAAGAGAAAGAGGAATGGATGGATGAAAGTAGAGACGGACAAAGCGATGGAGCTTAATGGTGTTCAGGCTGAATGCGACACAAATTTCAGGTCCTTATATTTGTGCAAATTTGAGAGCTGGAGTCCAGTTTTGTCAGCAAACCGGGACCTGACAGATCATCAGCACTTGGGTCGGGTTCTGGCCGTATTGTTGCATAAAGCCTCGGGCCAGGTTTGATTATTTTCCAGCATAATTTATTAGTATTGGCATCCATGTGTGTCAAGTGTTGCAAATAGATAAGCGATGCCCTGTGGGAAAAAGCAAAGAGATGCAGCGTAGCTAATACGCTGGATTAGCTTAGCAAGCTAGCGGTCAACAACGGATGAAATAAAGCACAAAAGGATCTTTTGACTTCAGGTCTCAGTCTCACAGTTGGTACCGTCTTAAAGATGCCGGCTGGGTTCAGGTCTTAGGTTTAAGACCGTGCATAACTCAGTGTTGGAGTGTTTTTGCTGTGTTAGCTATGAGCTAATATTACACTGATTGTTGTTGTGCGACAGCTCAGAAATGATTGACTGATTTCAAGTACTTTTGTTATTCTCTTCTGGACCTCCTCTTGTTCCTCCCTGTGCGTTCACAAAGTCTGTTTTTGTAGCTCAGAAGAAGCCAAAGATGTTGCTCATGTTCAGACAGTTTCCGCCCGTGCACAGCAGAGGAATTACGTCTGTTTGAGCCACTTTATTTTGAAACATGACTGAAGGAGCAGCTCCCCCTTTGGCCCAATAGCTATCTAAACCACAAATTCCTAAAGTAAAGGATGCAGTTTAATGCATCGAAGCAGACTGTGGACAACCCCATATGCATAAACTGAATTTTATAAAACAAGACAAGATCCAAAGGGGATCAAGGGACAGTCAGGCCCAATTCAAACACCCCTGAGGAGAGTTAAACCCCAATGTGAACAGATCCAAATAGAGAGGGAACAGCAACCCCCAAACCCAATTAGTGTGGAAGCAATTTGGCCCCAGTCCAACATGGGTCTGGGTTTTTGACATCACAGCACCACAGTTCCAGAAGAAAGCTATCAAGCAGCAATATTAGCAAGCTGTCTCAAAGGAAAGGAAGAAGAATTGAGGTAAAGAGACAGAAATCTACAGGAGAGAGATGTCAGTGAGCAAAGAGAGCACGGGAATAAAGCATGGAAGAACTGATGGAATGAAAACCGAGTGCAAGACGTGAGGACGGGGGGATGTGAGATGGACGAGGAGGGAGGGGAGGAGGGGATGCAAAAGAGTGATGGGGATGAGAGACTGTTGGGAGGAAGCAGGGAGGAAGACAGAGAGAGGGCAGGCCGAGCTGTAAAGGAATAAAACTCATTTCATTCCGGCTGGTGGGCAGTGAGCTGATGAAAGTAGATGAGAGGGTTGATTTAAGGAGACGTTGACCTCTGGCCCCTGGGGGCCCCTCATTTACAAGAAAATTCACACAGCTGTCTTTATGTCATGTTATCTTAGCGAGGGAGTCCGACCTCCATGCACAAGTCACCTGCAATGGAAATGAAAACCAGGGGCGAGGCTATCGTCTGGTCAAAATGCATTTCATCATCCTGATGAATATTCTCTCTAACAGATTAAAACACGAGTACGTCACTAACATAGGTGTGGTAGATCATCAGAAAGGCCATCAGCCCTGTCTCACAACACGAGGATGCATGTTTGCATTGTGGGACGCAGAAGGTGAAGAAGAGCAGTCCAATGCATACTGGAGATTTTTGCAGAATCAGTGCAACATCGAGGTATTTTTGTTTGTATTCTGCATGTTACAAATCAGTACGTACTGCTGGTCCAGTAGGAGATCTGGTCACATGACCTTTGACAGCTCTCACAGCTGAGGCTGTACTTAACTACAGAAGTTATTTCAGCCAAATGTTAACTATATATTAGCTTAGCACGTTAGCATGCTAACCACTGCTAATTAGCACAACACAAACTGTAGCTGATATCAGATATTTGACGATAAACCAAAGCACAGAACATATTCTCATTTTAGCCTGATGATGGCGAAAGATGAAAAATCAGTGATTGGATTCATTCTGTGAGGACGATCAATGACTTTGATATCAATTCATCCACAACAGCTAAGCAGCTTAATGGCCGTTGATCTCTTTGGTTCAGCTGCCAACATGAAACTCTGCAGAGAAACTTTGAAATGATGCTTTAGATTTGGTTGCTGGTGTTTCCAGGAGGAGGTTCTGGAGTCTGAGATAAACTCTCAAACCATCTCGTTCCCACACGATGGCGAAACGATGCCAAAGCGCTGACGGGTGCAGATGGGCAGCAAGCAACGGTTGAGCACTTACCACCTAAAGCTTGTTTCATTACAAAATCCATGTTTCCTGCTGATTCGTCGAGTCGTTCTTCTCAAAACCAAAGACAGCTGAGCATGTAGCCACCAAGCCTGGGATCTCTGGGTGTCTCGATCCGTCTCACTTTCCCTTCAGTCGTCAGTGACTCTCTTCAGGACCTGAGAGAAGAAGAAGAAATCATTAACAAACAGCCCTGGGACCTCAGTTTTCAATACACATCAATGCATAGTAAGTTTACAATTTCATCTCCAGTTGATCAATAAAGACACTAAATACAACAATGGATCAGCAACAAACAGGTATTGGACAGTGTGAGACAGCAGATCACGTTAACGTTAACACAACAGACAGCTGGATCTCTTTAACACGCTCCAGTTGTGTGACAGGAATCCATTCTGGGAAGCACATAAATCAATGCTGAGGCCATTTGCTCCAAGTTACTTATCTGTTTGTAACTCAATACCAACGGAAACGTCATCTTCCATGTCTGACTGCTCATGAATATTTAAAGGTAAATTAAACGATGTGGTTACTTTAAATCCATCAAACTCATGTGTGACACAACCAGGCTGCAGCACAGGTGGACCTTCAAATGAGGGGGAAAAAGCATAAATAAATGGTTGAAAAAGCTGAAAGCCTTTGAATTTAAAGTTGGTTTTGACGCTGTTTTGAAGGCCGTGGTTGAGCCCGCTGCTCATTGGCTTATACTGAATATGATGTCCTCTATTGTGTCCCTGCCCCGTACCTGTTTGATGAACTGCTCTTCTGCACCAGTGTCACCCGAGATGAAATCCTCCACATTTATTGCACCTGGCGAACCAGAACGCCATTTCGAAGCAGATCCCTCCCGCTCCCCTCGCCGAGCGCTCGCTGTCATTTCGCTACGCCAATATTTGCCGGAGCTGAATGGAGCCGGGATGAGATGGGATGGGACGGCAGATTGAGCCGCACAGCTTATTCCGGGAGGCAACGGGGGAGGCGAGGCCGAGCGGGACGGCAGGGACGGCAGTCCATTTGTAACTGTGACCGAGCGCTCGAGGGGATGAAGGGCCTCATTTCAACACAGGAACGCACGCACACGCCAAAGATTTCATTAACAGGGACCCAAATGTCTGCTGGTACACACACACACTTCAGCTCGAGTGACGAGAGCAGGTTGTGTTAGCATACATGAATGAGTGTCTTTAGCTGAGTTTATGTACAGCTGGACTTATTTTAGAGATTAAATCCATAATTATGAGACATTAACATGAAAATTGTTCATGTTTAGAGCCAGAGATGGATGAAAGAGCGACGCACGCTTTGTCAGATGTGAAGTTTTCCTTTCAGTCTTTAAAAGTGTTAAACAACAAGCAAACATCAAGCAAAGCTCAGCCTTGTTCGCAGTTCACTAAATTCATTGAAATATAGACTTCATGAGGTGAATCCACATTTTTTGGAAACTAGATAAAATCAGACGCGAGCTTTTCCTCAGCGAGGTCAGAGGTCGCATCCAGCCACCGTTCAGCTGTTATGTTTCCTTTCTTTAACACTTCTTTAACACGCAGCTGAATGAAGGACTGACCTTCTTCTTCTTCATTCTCATCGTGATGTTTGGTTCCTGTTCGCTTTGTCTTATTTTGCTTTAAGAGACGTGCTTTTATCTCACGTTATTTGACTTCACTGTGTTTGTCGGCGCATCCTGTTTTGCAGCCGCGGCTCCGTTTGGAGTCAACATTTTAATTTTGTTCCGTCGTACATTCATACATCACAGCACTGCAGAGGGAGGCAGGCAGCGTATATTATACTGTGTGTGTGTGTGTGTGTGTGTGTGTGTGTGTGTGTGCGTGTGTGTGTGTGTGTGTGTGTGTGTGTGTGTGCGTGCGTGTGTGTGTGTGTGTGTGTGGCCTCTGGTGTTTGTGGTCTGGCAGCAGAACATTTCTCTTATCGTTACAGAAGCAGACTCAAGGACGCACTAATGGAATAAAGGAAAGATGCTGCTGTCAGACAAGGACATCTAGAAGAAAAGGACACACACACAGACACACACACACACACACACACACACACAGACACACACACACACACACACACACACACACACACACACACACACACACTTCCTAACCTTGACATTAAAGTCCTAATGGGTGGAAATAAAGGATCGGTGATGCAGCCTGTGTGGAAGCTTTCTGTCGCTGTGACGTGTTTTCTGTTTCCGTTCTGTTTGAGATGAACTGACGAAGAGCTTTTTCAAAACGCTGAAGATTTCATTGATTTCTGTTGTTTTTCTCAGCATCTCTTCACTTTCCTCTGATCTCAGCTTCTTTCTCTTTATCACTGCTTTCTGTTTTTGTCTCTCTCAATGGCTCCTGTTATCTCTCTATCGTCTCTCTCTTGTTTGTCTTCTTCTCTCCTTTTATTGCCGTTTTCTCTCCCTCTCAGTCTCCCTTTCCAACAACACACACAGTAAACACCCCCCCCCCCCATGACTTAATCAATTCATTCTTCTCGGACGCGCACGCTCACATTTCTGCCTTCACTCATTTCTTTTTGTGACTGAGGCCTTTTGTGACTGAGGTCTCTCCAGGACGACACAACCGGGACCACACAGCCTTAGGAACGCCTTCATCGCGGCGTTATCGTGTGAGGAGGAGCGGCGCCGCTCTACCTGCCTGCGCTTACGTCCTCGTCAGGAAGCAGAGGCCCGAACGGCAGCTCGTTATGTAAGAGCTTATCGGTGGGCGTCGGGCTGGAAGCTGAAGCGTCTCTCCAGCAGGCTGAACTTCTCCACTCTGGTGATGGTGGAGGGGCTTTAAAACCTTACATAACCCTCCCTTTCACACAGGGCCAAATGTACCATACAGTCACTGAAGACAGCACCCAGGGGCATCCCCCCCCCCATGTCCCACCCCCCAGCACCCAACCACTTCCCTCCATCCTCCACCAGCCTTTTTTCCTCTTCTTCTCCTTCTTCTTTTAATTTCATAATCCAGGCGCTGGCAGCGGTGCGTGACGTGGGATAATGTTATCAGGGCCGGGCAGAATGGCGCGCTGATCCTATCCAGTTAATTGGAAGTTGTTTCCGAGTTTCACGGCCGGAGACGGCGATGGGAGCGGCTCGGGAAGGCGAGCATGAGTTTGCGAACGCGGCGTGTTTGTGACAGGCGAAGGAAATGTGTTAAAGGGAGAAGAAAAAGGAGGGAAAAGCTTTAAATGTGTGTGATTTCAGTTCAGAGATGACAGGTCCATTACAGGAGACACACGCTGGATCCTCGCGGCCTTTTTAATGATGCAAAAAACAACATGTTGCTGTTGTCACGCAAAAACTCATTATTCCAGTTCTGCTGAGTCTCATTTTTAGCTAAAACTAAAACCAAAGCGTGTCTCTCAATAGTTTCTGATGCAGCTGCAGATTTACTGAAGATGAAAACCTTTAAAGACATCTCACAGATATAAAACTTTTTAATCCACTAAAAAAGATCATCACTGCAGTTTGTATCAAAGAAACAGGAGGAGAGAGTGCTTTTGTTGGGGACTACTTTCAGGGGCGGATTATTGTGTGTGTGTGTGTGTGTGTGTGTGTGTGTGTGTGTGTGTGTGTGTGTGTGTGTGTGTGTGTGTGTAAGTCAGAAGCAACTACAGTGTGTGTGTTCATGGTAATGAAGGAACAGCCAGAGCAACAGCGAGGCTCACTGATGAGTTTTTAATAGTTTTTGGAAACAGTGGAGCTCAGAGGAAGAGGCTCAGTGATACACAGCGCTCGTTAGTCGACAGACTCAGTGTTGGTTTGGGATTTTTAACAAGAAGACAATATAAATAAGACAATATTTAAGTAAAACAGATTTGTCCTTTAAAGAAACAATTCATTGATATCACTCTCATGTCTGTCCAGCAGCCTGGTAGCTTAGCTTAGCATAAAGGCTGGAAACAGAGGGAAACAGCTAGCCTAGCTCAGTCCAAAGGCAGCAAAATCCACCAACGGCATCTTTCCAGCTCAAATGGTTTATTTAGCAGGTGATTTTCCTGCTGTGCAGGAATCTAAAACTACAAACGTTCAAAAACGGTCAGCTAAAATGAAATTTACTAAGTTTAGAAACATCGGTCTGGTTCATTCAGAAGATTCTGTGTCCTCCATTAAAGACTGTCATGAGCTCATAACTGCAGATGATATTAACCATCCACGTTTCCTTCATGGCGTCCAAACCCACTGTGGAGATATGAGGTTTTTAACCGCACGAAGCGTTCATGCATCTTGCATTAACAGCCGTCCCCACATCCTGCATCCTGGCTGCATCAGCGTAGGAAAACGTCATTGTTTAATCGCCCAGATGTACGTACGTCCACAGCACGGATCTGACAAAAAATACAGCTCCAGTCTGAATTCTACCTGACAACCAAAACGTTTCAGAGAAGTTTTACTTCCATTTCAACCCCATAAAATACATCACAGGTGAAATGTCCTGTCCCCTGTAACCAGTTTCAAGGACGGATGTTCAAAAGTCATTTGTAGTGGACACACACACACACACACACACACACACACACACACACACACACACACGCACACACACACACACTACCCGCAGCTAGCCTTTCACCCTGTGTTTGATGAGCTGAGCCTTGGGACACTTGACTGGACCTGAATGGGAAAATCAATACGGAGATCTGGACGAATGGGCCGTGATGGATCCCTGACAGCAGCTGCTTTCACACCAGGGCAGACCGACTCCACCAGCCGGGACTCTCCGCCCTCATCCGTCAGCAGGCTGTGAACGCACCACTGTGCTTCATGAGACTATAGAAGACTACAGAAAGGACAATGTCTTTGCTGTACCGGTGCCTGAATGCATCCTGGCTTCCTGTCAGACTTTAAAAAATCTTGACGGAAGTCCAACAAAGTCAGATTTTCACTTTGGTTCTTGACTGTGACTGAACCACCTACATCACACTCCACAGCTGCTTCACTCAGGTCAGTAAATACAGCACACAGTAAACAAAGTGGACAAACAAGTGTTTTCTTTTGTTTATCCTGAAGAAAAGACTGCGCTTCACTGCAGAAAACAACCTTCACGTTGCAGAAAATCACCATTTTGGAGACGTTGGTGAATGAATTAATGATGAGCTGCTAACGCCGGGGACCTGCTCTCAGACCTGCCGGGCGGCGACTTCACCACCAGAGACATCATTTATTCATGCGACTTCGTGGTGATAAATTATTCCCTCAGCACTGACTGGAAGGCAGAGGAGGGAAACATGACTCCATTTCATTTTTCTTCTTTAAAAGTGGCCGACCCGCCTCGGATGTTGGAGGAGCTTCTGTTACACTGAGGAATTTAATTTTAACTTGCATATTTCATATTTTAATAATGCTTAATGTGGTTAATTAGAGCACTGACTTCCTGCAGGTCAGACATTGAAATATTACAGCATTTCTATTTCTGCTTCGGGTCTATATGATTGAGGGTTTGGTCGAGACAGCCGTCCTGAGGATGAAGAACTGTTATGAACAGCAGTTTGTGGCTAAATTAAATAGTTGGTTATATAACAAACTCATTTATGAAGTGATTATGTGGCCACACAAAGGTCCTCTTTTTTTGTGTTCTTTCTCCCTCTGTCTGCTTCTTTGCTGGCTCGTTTGTTTACTTCTCGCACTTTTTGTTGTGCCTTTTGGCGTCTGGTTGGTTCGGTCGTGTATCTCGGCGCTCAGGATCGGTGGAGGGCTCTTGGGGGTATGCAGGGGGTGGATGCCTGCGTTCACTTAGCTTTCCGATGTTTCTGTGCTTCTGTTTGTGCTTCAGACAGAAAAAGCAAAGCTAAGAAAATAATTATGCAAAGTAATTTTAATTTAAGCAAATGTTCAGAGACTGGCGTTGGTGTGATCGCCGCTTTAACAAGCCAACTGCTACTGAGACAGACTGCGCCACTCGTCCACCCACCCACCACGGCTGGTTTTCAAATGTGTGCACGGCTGGAGGCGAGAACAAATAAGTAGTATTTCATTAGTCTGTTGTTGCTGCGTTTAGGTGTCACGATAAAGGCAGGAAATTCAAGCCTCCTAAAATAATATATACGTAGATTTTTAAGGTTGATAAACTAAATGGTTTAATGTCTTCATCAACCAATCAAGCAGCAGTTTACATGCATGTCTGTGCAGACTCATAAAATATATTATATATTGTATTTAGTGAAGACTGTGAAGGAATTTATTAAAAGGCATTCAGTGTATTTTCATGGCTACGTTGACGTCTGATTCAGTGAGAAACGTGCTGTCTTCACTCAGAGACTATCCTCAAACTCTTCAGCTGCAGGTTCGGTCGTCGTTTCCCGTCACGCCGGCGTGTGATCGCTCTGCAGGTTTACGCTCGCCACTGGCAGGAAGACGAGAGGAAGAGACTGAATGGAAGCAGTGTTGGTGTTTATTCGCGCTCTCTGTTGTATTCCTCTCTCCATCTGTTTCTGCCTCTCTTCCTCCGCTTAGCTTCACGCTGCCAACGTCTTTTCCTCCTCTATTGTCTCTGACTCTGTTTCTGTGTCGAGTCTCTGCCTCCTTGTTTCAGGTTCACTTCCTTTAGACAAATCACTGCCCTGAACTGTGCTAAAATGAGGTTAAAATGTGTTGTTGTTGCTTGTTTTTAGAAAATAATACTTTCAGGAGTCACTGATGAAGCTGATTTGATGGTAGATGATGCTGATTCTGCAGCAGAGGGCTCATCACCTGAAGGCAGACGCAGTGAGGCGGACATGCAGAGGCAGTTTTTCTGGTTGCAGCTGAAGCTCACTGGAAGCAGTGTGTTGGATATTATGTAATTAATGGAGCAATTAGCCGCTACAGTACGGCGCGCTCGCTCAGCCATCTGTTCAGATGACAAACAACGAAATCGATACGGCGCCGAGTCCCAACGCTCAGCCGCTGTTCAGCCTGTCAACCATTAAACAAAACATTCAGAGTCAATCTGAGGAGCCCCTGAAAAACAAGCGAGGGATTCATTTATGTAAGCTGAGCCGTTTTTTAACCTTTACCTGTTTGTATCTCCTTCACCTCTGTGGGTGTTAACGCTGTTAGAGTGAGGTGCGGGTGTCTTTTCGACAGATTAACCAGGTTAACGCAGTGAAACTGAGGCTCAGGGTGCAGTAAACATAACCAGATTAACAGACGTGGTTATCTGCGTTTTAAATGACTGAGGCATGTTTCTGACTCTGACTGACGTGACTTGATAAACAGGTTTGAAACACATTTTCAGGCCAAAGCAGCTTTCATGTCGCATTTAAAACTGCAAATAACCGCAGTTAATGTCTTACTTTCTCACTCCAACACTAAAAAACACAACAATGCAACGACCAAACACATCATGTTGAGGCCGGTTTAGCTGCTCGCTGTTGGTGGCATCCTTTCTCTGAGCATTACGAACTGCTGCGCAGTGGTTTGGCATCTGATAAGCTTTTAAACTGGACTTCCTGGATCACATTTCGCCCTCGAAGGATGGACGGTGGGTCAAACACAGCGTGCAGCTTCAGCTCAGTTTACATCCTGTCTTTTACCAACAGTCCACGCCGGTTTATTTTAACTTTGAAGCTTATTTTTCCTTAACTTTCAATAGTTACTTGTGGACCGTAGATCATTCTGGGAGACACTGACAAATGAGCTATTTTGCTGCTTTTGAAAAATCTGCAGATGGAGGGAGCCACAGTGACGGCCGGCATGGCAGAAAGATGATGTATGTGTTTGACATTTTTGCAGTGTAATGTGGAGGCGGCGCCTTCACTCATAAATCAGGCCTTAATCTCTGGAGCATTCAGCAGGAAAATAAATCAAATATTCCTACAAACATGACGCATAACTTCATCATTCAGCTGATTTAAACACAATCATTCTGGATGATGGAGGCAACGCAAGAGGTGCATTTTTCTCCTGCAGGTAATCCCAGCAGGTACAGGTGAGGTATGCACAATCAACCTTAACAACAGCTTTTAGAGTCAGTCCTGCAAAATCACACAGTGAGCTGCCATTTGGCTGAAGTTCAACAATTACACACACCAAAGTACAACAAACCTACATCACAGCAGGCACAAACGTCCTGAAGCTCGTACGCTCCCCGGCACTTCACAAAAGGCATTTTGAAGTCGACGAGGCACATTCAGAGGAAGCAAAACTAACAGCAACACTTCATCCCAAAATGACTAATGGAGTGTTTCTGAACAGATGAGCGAGCGTCCTCAGTCCTTAGCAGGGGTGTGATTTGCATGAAATATGTAAAAGCAGAAGAGACGAACAAATAAACAAACAAACAGACGTTCAGGGAACAAAAACAACCAGAGAAAAGGCGAGTGCTGATGAAGTGGAATCAAACAGCTGGTGACATTTTCAGAGCGAACTCTTTCAGCCCGAAGACAAAAGAACCAAAAAGACAAAAGATCCTCCGACGCTGCCGACACGTTCGCCTCTGACAGACACTCAGATGCTGCTCATTTGCTGACATTTAATTATCTGCTGATATTTTACTACTTGCATTGATCCAGAATGTCATCCATCCATCCATCCATCCATCCATCCATCCATCCATCCATCCATCCATCCATCCATCCATCCATCCATCCATTCACTCGCCAATCACTGTTGATTTCTTTTGCCCTTTTCTGTTGCCCTGCCACTCGATAAATGTATGGATCCATCAATGAGGAGGAAGTATTCTGAACCTTTACTGCAGTAAAAGTACTAATACCACACTGTAAGATTACTCTCTTACAAATAAAAGTCTTGCATTGAAAATGTCACTAAAGTAAAAGTATGCAAACATATGTCAGAAAATCTACTTCTAGTATTCAAAGTCAGAGTACCGGATGCAGTAAAGTGTCTGTTGGACTGGCTGTGACTGTTGGAGTTGGTTGAGGTGGAGTTAGAGGTGAAATAGTAGTAAAAACGCACAATAATGATAAAGCTGATATCAGAATATGTGCACAAATGTGCAACGGAGACAGAATGAGACCTGTGAGATCATTTCTAAAAAAATACATGATTATGAAATAAAGAATATGAACAGATTCCCGGCACTGGCATGAAGGTTCAGCATCATTGGCCCCAAGCGGCTCGCTGTACTCCCTGCAGTGTTGGTGTGACCGAAAACAATCACTTACGTCTTGTTATCGCTTGACTGGAGGCAGTTTTTAGCCACCCAGCGTTTCACCTCCAGGAGGCAATTAAGGATGGATGTGACAGAGTTGGAATTCCCCAGATTCAACGGAAGATATATTTACATGTCAGCAAAAGAGACGTAACGTTAGTGAGGATGGAGCCTAAAGAGAGCCAATAAAATGGGCCCTAAAACAGAACCTTGAGGTACTCCACGAGCCAGAGAGGCAGCAGGAGGAGAGGCTGCCAGTCCTACGAGACGGTCCTGTTGGTTAAGTAGGAGGCAGTGTCCTATTTTATCTATCCGCCATCTATCAACCATCCACGTGTATATTTTTAGCTGGTCGATTATCCACCCGATCATTTCATCTATCACCCACTTTACTTCCTTTTTATTGGTTTTGGAGCTGCTTTGTTAGTCACTTAATCATCCAATCCCTCCATCTATCATCGATTCTTCTGCTCATTTGTCCATCAACCCTTTCATCCATCAATTCCTCATTTCTCTGACTTGTCCGATCACCGCTAACTTTATTTATCCCTCATCCATCACTTCAGCTCTACAACCCACAGTCTCTTTGCACCCATTCAGCCGCCCTTCAGCTCACCACTTCATTCATTAATTCTTAATTAATTCAAGCATTCATCATTTCTCCACTTCTCTCCATCCATCCATCTACGCTGGCATCTGATATACTTATCCACCTACTCCTTCATCTACCAACCCTCTGCCAATTCATCAGCTCATTAATTTATCCCGCGCTTGTCTGTTTTTAGTCAATCAGCGTTTCTAATAGCTATCGGCCATTGTTGGGAAGAGCGACCGACCGCCTTCAGGCGTGTGTAGCTTTTCTCCACATGCTTTAACACTGTGTGTGCATGTAGCGCTGATGTATTAAGACTGAAGCTTCGTGCACAAACACCTCAGAATGCGTCTTTATTCTCAAACCAACATGCAGCCTCGGGAATGGGTTTAGATTTAGATTTAACAGTGTGTTTCGTCTGCTCTCACACATGCTGCAAACGTTAGCATGTCTGCGTCAGATCCACGACGTTTATGACAGAGCTGATCGATGCCTAGATGCCTTCTAGACAATGTCTGCAATGTCACCACGCGCGTGGCGTTTCTATGTTTCAGAAGCGTCTAAGAAGTGTGGAAGACAGGAAATCAGACATGGGAACGGTGCACAGAATCTGTTAAATTTTCAAAATAAAACACCCTGTGCATCGTACACCAACAATAAACACAATTAAAACAGACAAAAAAGAAAAGATTTGCTGAGCTAACTGACCCATGGTAGAAGCACAAACATCAAGGAAATATGCACAAATTAGCAAAATCTGAGCGAGTCAACAAACTCCAGCAGACAAAACGCTGCTGAAACTCATCTAAACCTGACACTGTGTGTGTGTGCGTGTGTGTGTGCGTGTGTGTGTGTGTGTGTGTGCGTGTGTGTGTGTGTGTGTGTGTGTGTGTGTGTGTGTGTGTGTGTGTGTGTAAATAACAAACTAGGACTTAAATATCTGCGATGATGTAATGATTGACTTGTTCTAGGACAACGAGTCAACAGCAACAACAGTAGAATCACTGAAAATCACAACAGTAATGCTTAGAAATGGAGCCGATGATGCCACCCAACCATACTCCACTGACTCTGGCTACTTCTCAAGCCACATATATGGAGCTGCATACCTCCCCCTCCTCCCCTCAGGCGGTGGAGGATGGAGGGGGAGGAAGCAGGCTATATATCACCAAGGAGGCATTCGTCCATTTGTCTTGCGGTTGGGTGGCTGAAGGAAGAGAAAGAGGAAAAGAACGAGAGGATGGGAGGGGGTGCAGGGGTGGAAATAAAGAGAGAGGGAGGGTAACCAAGAGAAATGAGGACAGAGGAAGGCAGAGGAAAGGGGGAAGGTAGGGAGGAAGGATAGAGGGAGAAGATGATTGGTTAGAAAAAAAATGAAGGACAAAAATATCAAAGGCTGCAATAAATGTAGAGAGGGATTAGACAGAAGAGGAAGGTGGAGGAAGGGAGCGAATTACATAAAAGTGAAGGTGGAAGTTGTGAGCAAATGTGCAGTGGATGCAATAGAAAAGAGTGGGAGGAGAAGGAAATGGAAGGGGACAATGACAGAGTGAGGAAGAGGACGTGATGGATGGAGATGAAGTGACAGAGGGGGGAAGAGGAAGAGGAGGACATGGAGGTGAAGAAGTGACAAAGAGGCAAAAAGACGGTTCAGCAGAAAGACGTGACAGAGGTGAAGACAGAAGGATACTCATCAGTCAACGCTGTGCAGATCCTAACAGCGTCTGTCGACGCTGTGACTCGATTACACCTGCTTCAGGCTCCAACACCAACACCAGTCTGACTCCAACATGGACCAACAGGGACGTCACTGAGCACTGCGTCCAAATATCACACATTTCCTCTGAGTACAAACTCATCAGTACAACAAATGAGCAGCCGTGTTCGAAAACATCTGGTCCTCAAAAATAAAACCTGTGGATGGTAAAACCGGAGAGACGTCAACTCCAAAGGAGCGTTTCTGTGGCAAACATCCAATCACAGAGCTTTACACTGCGTACAAACCTGATAAAACATTCAGCAGCTTGTCCCACTTTGCAGCTGTCAGACTGGCCCATAACTTTAACGTCCATCAGCTCAAAGACAAAATGCTCAGAATACAACCAAAACCCCCCAAAACTGCAGCAGACCATTGCTCCTCGGTGCAGCTTTCCTGTAAATCTTTCAGCATCAATTTAAGAAAACTTTCAAGCAGCACATTCAAAACAGAGACACCAGAGATGAAGGACGGCGGCACTGTCTTCGGGGTGTGGTCACTCACTCGAGGGCCTTTCGACAGTTTGACGGTCCCGCAGGTGCTAATTCAAGCTGTAGCCACAAGTCACCTGCTAACAGCTGCAAAAAGCACCTTGGCTCTCCTGGTCAGCGAGCGAAACGCCTCGAGGTGAAACACCTGTTCCAAAGCCTGAGGACTGTCAGGCAGCTCGCTGTCAGCTGCACAGACCGCTGCTGGAGGAGTTCAGGCAGTAAATGTTCAGCGAACGGAAAACTGATTGATGCGTCACGGCTGAAATACCAGTGAAGGTGCTAAAGGTGGCGCGCTTAAAGCCGCGCTTGTCAATATGCCACATTAACACTGACTCAAGGGACAGTGTGTAGACACAAAGAGCCGTGCTGCAGCGAGACAACTACAAACAACTCTTTTAGCTTTTAGCTCATAGTTTTGGTTTTGGGCCACATTTAATGCACAGCTCGGTCTGAGTGGAAGCTGTGCATGCTAGATGTGTAAGAAAGCAGCTGTTTGCTAACGTACAGCCATTAAAACCTCTTGAGGCGATAACATGCCAGAAATGTGTGTTAGTCAGCTTGTTGTGGATTAAACTTCTCTGAAAGTAATGATGATACCTTGATAAAGACACGGTGGATTTCTACAAAACTATCGACAGTATTTACCTTTAATTTCTTGTTCTATAAACCATCCATGAAATATCACATTTATCTTTTTTCTAATACAAACACGCCTGTAAATAATTGCCTTTGTTTGACCAAGTGGTGTAAAATAAAGCAACAACAAAGCCGCAGCAAAGCTTTGAGATGTCCTCATGGTTAAAAAAAGAGTCTGACTTCACCCTGATTCATCAGCATGTCGTCATTTTAACGATTCAGGCCCTGCGGGTCACCTGTGAGCCAGCAGTTTGAGTTTATTCTTTAGGCTGATGAACTGACAGAAGCTCAGGCCATTAAAACGCCTTTTACGCTGTTATCTGTCAGATATTCACGTGTGATTGTCACCAGAGAAAATCTGGTTCATATTAGAGAACTAAATTTCAAGCTTAAAGTCAGAAAAATAAAGACAAAACTGCTGCAGTGATGAAGACAGAGCCATGATGAGGAGGTAAAAATCAGCCGCTCGAGGACAGAAAGCAGCGACGGCCTCTTCCACCAGCGAGAAGCAGGTTTCTGCTTTCTTTTTTTTACTAAAGGATAAATGTGTCCACCAACTGCAGGAAGACGATACACTGAATTAGTGATTTCAAGCTGTGGAGCTCAGTGTTTGCTCTTCTTCCTCTGCTTGCAGAGGACAGAAGTCCTCAGAGACACAAACACTGCATAATGCATGGAGAGCTGAGTGGTTTGTCTTCATTCGGAGCGTCTGCTGCTCCGTGTCGGACAGATCTGGGTTAAAGGGACTTCACAGAGTCACGGCAGACATGTCGGGTCTCTGCAGCGGCGCCGAGGTCACGACACCTTCAGTCCACACGAGTCAGACTGAGGGATTTCTGTCACCTATTCACATTTCTAAACTTTATTCTACGGATACGCTTTCATCGATTCATCTGGGTTAAAGGGACTTCACAGAGTCACGGCAGACATGTCGGGTCTCTGCAGCGGCGCCGAGGTCACGACACCTTCAGTCCACACGAGTCAGACTGAGGGATTTCTGTCACCTATTCACATTTCTAAACTTTATTCTACGGATACGCTTTCATCGATATTTCGGGATCAGTATCACAAAGGCACATGATGGTTTTCCTCATTTGAAAAGTTCTCATCTCCTGGTGTGAGGAACTACTTCACACTGCTCACCTATCCTGACGCTGCAGGTGCTTCGCCTGGCGGAGCGATACAGCGACTCCATGCAGTCACATGACGGCTGCTGTCAGAGTTCAGTTCACGACTGTTAAAAGCAGCAGCAGCAGCGGCTCATTATAAAGTTAAAAAAAATTGGGATAAATGCTAAATCATCGGATCATAAATTGGCATGAACCATCAGTTTTCTGCACAACTAAACAGAATTACAAAAGTTTCACTTGTCTTGGCAGAGCTGGAACATTTCTTACTTATTTTCTGCCTTTACTGTGATTTTATGTGGGCGGCGCTCCTTTCACTGTCTGTTCAGCTTCAGCTTTTCTGTCTATTCCAACTGGAATAAATAAAACTCTGCATGTGTAAAGGATCTGTGTAGCCCATGAAATAAAAAAAAAACAGGACAGATAAAGGCGTCAAAACAACAGCTTGAACACTGCTGTCTGTGTCCTCTCTGCTGTCAGCGAGCGATGATGCGTTCAGGACGCAGGTTGTTTTACACCTTTAACCATCGCCAGCTGCTTTTTGGAGCACCAAGCTTCAGAACTTTCAGCCATGCAGAAATGACCTCATTTTTAAAGGAACGCAGCGTCAGTGCCACGAAGATAAGCAGAGACCGACCGCGGTAACATTCACTGGTATGTAAATTGTTGAATATAAATGCTGTTTGTTTCTTCCCTCAGCTATTTTTTCCTGTCGATAAGCGCTCACTGAGCCTCCCCTTCACTCCATCAGGGTTAAGAGGGCTGTGGTAAGTGGCCAGCAGCATGCTGGGAGGGTGGGCGGCGATGCTGTGTGGGCGGGAGGTTTGCTACGCCTGCCAACTGCTCGAGTACAGTGATGAATGCTGCCGGGAGACGGAGAGCAAAATGATAACAGCTCAAACCAGAAAAACAAAAGAGGAGCCGGGTTCCATTTTTATGTCTCGCTGCGACTGTTTTCACAAACATCTCATCTGTCATAGATTTCTTTATCCACGCAAACAGCGTGATTCTGCTTGGATGCAATGATGGTCTGTCGGTCAGTTCGTCACGTTGAATTGACCCCCCTTAACTGTCAATCACAAAAACAGTTAAAAATGCAGATGCAGAAGCTCCCAGAGGTCAAAGTGTCTTTAATATGTCTGAAACCCCCAAATATTCAACTTACAATAATGCAAAACAAAGTAAGCAAAAGGAAGCTGGAATAGTTGTTATTCAGCTTTTAGGCCTTTTGGTTTGATGAATGACTCAATTAAGCAAAAATCTTAATCGTTATTGAGTTTTTCAGCTTATTGATTAATTGAGTTGAGAATCACATTTCTTCTTTTCACGTGATTAAAAAACAGCCGCTTGTACCGTTTGATGGGCGCTGACGCTCATTCAACTCTTGTAAAACACTTCAAATGAGAGCGTTATCTGAATGCTGAAAATTTAACTGTCAAGTCATCGACATCACGCTGGAATAATAAAAAGTGTGCGCTTGAGCATCGGGGCGGAGGGGCAGGGGGTTTCTGTGGGTGGGCCCATAATGAAGTTACGCTCAATATAGCTCTTCCCCCTGGACAAAGTGGATGTGGCAGCAGGAACAATGGATGATTAGCATGAAACAAAGAGCTGTGCAGCTCACAGTGGGTCGCTCACTGGCCTACACCAACAGGAAGATCTGCAAAGAGGTTCAAAACACTGAGAGATCTGAGAGAAACTTTATTTAAAGAGTGTGTTAGCTTAGTGTACACTGCAGGAGGTCTTGGCTGGATCTGATTCTGGACTATTTTGCACAATTCTTTCACATTTCTGTACTCGTATCAAGACAGCAGTGGATTTTTACACTTGCTAATGGCAGGAAATAAATGGGATTAACATCTAAAAACGCATCTCTGTCATTCATTGGAAGGACACTGATCTGTGCAGCAGGCATGCAAATGTAGACGGCCTCGACAAAACAACGCAGCATCGTCCAGCAAAAAAGTTGAAGCAGGCTCAACATCACACAGTGTTGCACGTCACAGATTTGATGCTGCCTTCATAAAATCCTGCCTGTGAGTACTGCGACCCATTGTGCAGCATTCTGGCTTCTGATAGCCAGTGAATGGATCAATCTGTTCCTCAGACTGGACTTCCTGGATCAGGTTTCATTGTCTCACCAGTATCTTAAACACCAATCCCACACTAACGCAGCCTTTGCAAGTAGCCACCATAGCCACCATAGCCACCATAGCCACCATAGCTACGCCACAGGCCTTCTCTAAAACTCAATCTACATGTCAGGAGCACAAGTGTGACTGGTCAGACTGGACTGCCTGTGCTTTCTCCAACAAGTAGTGGACATCTCACTGCAAACCTTCTGCTTCCCTCCAGCTCCATCAGAGCGAATGAATGAACATGAGCACAGTGACTGTGGAGTATTTCATGAAAGCACAGACAGGGCCTGATAATGTACGACAAACATGGCCGGATATATTGTCGGGGGGCCCCTCCGCTGACCGCCCATGCTGCCCACAGTCTGCATGGTGTATGTGCAGTGGCAGCTTGAAAACACCCTGAAGCTAAGCATCATTCCTGCGCTGAAAACATCACCTGGCCCTCGGCTTTCTCTGCATTCAATTAGCATGAGGTAATTTCAGGGGCCCTGCGGTAGTTGCCTGCTTTGCCCAGTTGGTAATGAAGCATTGACCGATACGTCCATGTACGCAAACTGCAGAGGCGTCATATTATCAGAGGGAGCGCACAGCACAGGGCAGGAGCAGCGCAAAGCCTTCAGTAAAAATGGCGACTTGTCTTCATCGTCTCGTCCAAACAGCTTCTGTCCAACGCTGATTCATGACCCGCTTCTGTTTCAGGCCTCGCACAGTGTAACGAGACACCGCTGTCACGCTGCCAACACTGTGTTGAACAGAGCAACAGGGCAAAGATTTGCCCCATTTCCTGTCACCGTCTGACAGCGCGAGGAGCTCCATGATGAGCGCAGTGACAGCCGGGTGTTTAACAGGACAGCAGAGGCGTCGCTGCAGCGGCAGCTCGCCACGCCGGCGCAAAGCCCTGATCCACAACGACTTATGTTCTGCACAACATCCCGAAAAACACAGCCTCAAATCAAAAACACTGAATGGAAAACTGAGCATACTGTCTCAGCAGGGAGTCTCTTTGGTTTCTTCTGAATATATTGAAGGTATTTAGTTTGAATTAAGTGAATTGGCTCTGCTTCAAGGCGGCCACTGTGTGGGCCAGCCAAGTTATTTAACTTAGCGCTGGAACCTGCTGTGCGGTTAATTAGCTGGGGATTCTGGATGGTGGGATTCATTACATGGCTGATTGAACAATAAATCTGTGTGTTTTCTGAGGGGTGACGTGAGGGGCTCAGTGAAGCCAAGGTCAAAGCACAGAGACGGAGCTTTTGTCCGAGAGGACCTGGAAACCAAAAACGGTGAATCAAAGGCAAAAAAAGCTGAGAACATTTGCAAACAGGATCATAGTTTCATCCTCTGTGGACAGACGGAAGGGCCACAACCCTCAGCTGTTCCTGGACCAGCACAAGCATCGTTTAACTGCAAGTTATTATTTCTTTTGAAGCCACTTTAATGTCAGAATTAAATAGAAAACCCCTTTTTTTCACACTGTAGGCCACAGGTTCATTAAAAAACACTGAAAAAATGTAATTATTGCTTCTCTTTCACTGTAATGAACGATCTTACTGGCGTAAAAGAGATAACGTGGAATACAACAAACACGTGATAATGAAGGCTAATGCAGCAGCGTGGCTCACTGTGGATCTATCAGGCTGTGATTCACAAGCAGTTCTGGTTATTAGGACTGATTCATTGTTGGTTTTGGTCTTTTAAATAATCTGTTGACAATAAGAAACACACACCAGCGGGCTCATGCTGTCGCCCTGCACCCGGAGCCGAGAAACCTCCAACAAACTGAGGTGCAGCCTCCTCCGTCTCCGCCGGTGCATCTCCCTCCCTGCTGCTGCACAAGCTGCTTTCCCTCCCAAGTCAGCCGGAGCGTTGCCGGTTGGCTAACGCTAACACGGCGATGCACGGCAACAGGTGCCAAAGGGTCGTTGCCGGGGCAACAGTGGCTCTTTGCATCAGCTATAGGACGGCTCAAAGAGAGGAAGAGGCCGACGGCACACAGGGTCCTGAGATCAGCCGAGTTCAAGAAGCAGAAACACTGAATCACACTGAGAGCAGGGATGTAAACCTGATGCAGGCTAACAGCTAATGACGGCACTGCTGCTCCTACACCGACTTCTGCACTGATTTGCATTAAAAGACTGAGCAGCACCGCTGTGTTTGCATTTACGTTAACATGAAGCCACCAGGTCGAAGCGATGTCTCCTTATTAAACACCTGAGCGGTCATTAAAAAGCAATAACCGTCAAAATATTTTACCATGAGTCATCGAACGGGAAGCTGGAGAGAAATCTATCACAGGTGTGAGATACAACGAGCCGGCGAGGCGTCGGTGACTCAGACGGTTTTTAGGATGAGTCATCAGGCTGAAACGCTTCATCAGCTGCACAGTGAAGCAGCGCAGGTGTAGACAGACAGGTAGGCAGACAGATGGACAGGTAATGTGTGGTTCAACAGACAGGTGAGCAGCAGACAGCCAGTCGTACGGAAACAGCTGATTGTTTCAAAACGTTTTTCTTTTAGGCCACGAGAGCCGCTTCACTGGGAAGCTGATTGTCCTCTGAAACAGCTGACCTGGACCAGTTAAACTAACTGGTCCCTGTCCTGCTGTTGACTCTGAAGTGTCACGCAACAGCAGGTCAGTCATCCCCGATTCATCTTCATCGTCCTCCTCCTCCTCCTCTACCTTCAGGCTCCTCATTAGCTTCTTTCATAACTGTGCAGCTTCACCCTCTGTGTGTGTGTGTGTGTGTGTGTGTGTGTGTGTGTGTGTGTGTGTGTGTGTGTGTGTGTGTGTGTGTGTGTGTGTGTGTGCGCGGCCTGTAGTCTGAATGTGAGACGTTGACTCACTCTGCAAACAGTCACTGGGAGTTAAACCTCTCCCCACATGATGTCTGACTGTCTGTGTTCTCGTCCTTCTGTCTTTGTGAGGACAGGCTGAGTTTTGGACATTTTGTTCGATCCTCTTTTCTTCGACAGGCAGTTCGACGGTTTCGACTTGGTTTCAGATCTCAGGAGGACGAGGTTCAGGTCAGGGTTCATCAGCCTGTTTGCTCTTCGCGTCTCATCTGGAGACGTCACGTTCCAGACAAACCCATTAACTGAGAAGATAACGAGGCGGACTTTAACTGCAGCGCGACAAAACAGCTCGGAACAAAAAGCATCGCAGCGACAAAGTGAAGACAGACACTCTGTTTTCAGGCCGTCCCTCGTTTCCAGCCGTGAGAAACAAGTTCAGACTGAGTGAGAGCAACAGATCACTGCAAACTCAGGCCGAGAGGACGAGGTCGCCTCTGAAGTGAACTTCTAACCTGCACAGATGGAGATTTAGACTCAATGTGTTTACAGATCATGTGACCGTGGTCTGGTGTTCAGGCTCGCTCCGGCCGAACTGAGCTGCAGCGGGAAGATAAGGCGGCGGCGGCGGCGGTGGCGGCTGAGCCTCCTCATGCAGCATGAAGCTCGCTCCACATTATCTGCGTAACATTTCAACCAGATTAAACACTCCATCCAGCCGCTATCAGCCCCTCTGACAACACCGCCGCTGGATTCAGTAACTCGGTGCTCGGTGACGCTTTTTGGATCCGTGACTCTGTGCGTCCAGGTCAAACTGGGGACCATCCAAGAAGTGTTTGACACTGTGAACCAATCAGTGTGAACCCTCTCAACCTGAGCTGCTGCTGCTGAACTATCAGCAACAGGTAAATCTTTGGGTTGTTTTATTACCAACTGATCGCTTAGAAAGACGTCAAATATGATCACAGGTTACTGCTTCAAGGTGCTAATTTTTCCTGACAATCAGTCAAAATAAGCCAAAGGGTTTCCATTTGTATCACTGGGCAGTCAATCAATAATTTATTGACTTTCAGAAGAATGACATCATGATGACATCATTGTGCTGCAAACTTCTGTCATCCAAATTACTGATTCCAAGTAAACTGTGATTTATTTCGCCCCAAAATCAAATGACAGGCATCAAACATGTGTTATTCCACTTTCACTACTAAACCTCTCACTGTATTTTCAGAAATGCTGCACGGCTGCATATTTTCCACCATGTCTCAGTGAAAGAAGTAAAATAAAACTAGAAAAACAAGAGAAATTTGAATTCTTTTGGACTTGAAGAGTTTGTAGTTTCTGTAAATAACTGGCCTTTAAAGGCTAACCTTGTGCTTCGTCTGTAAACTGAACTTAATGTTTCTAATATCATAGTTTAGTCTCTGCTGAAGGCTGCACTAGTTTCCCCCCCCGCCCTCCTGCTGTTTAACAGTCCTTCCTGTCATTTAATCTGATCCTTCACATCTGTCTGAGACCGTGAAGCTTCCTGTATGTCAGCGGCTGAGGAATCGAACGCAGTGACAGCTTCATCAGGGAAAACTAATCAACCAAAACTCGCAGAGAAACGCTCAGAAGCACGTCTTCAGAGCTGAGACTCGTCCTCCTGTTTAGCTTTGCATTTCCTGAGCGACTCCCTCATCCCGGCGTCATAATCTCTGGATAATGGATGAGAGCTTGAATTTTTCATGTTGTCATACTCAGCCTGCAAGAAATAAAACAGCAAACACACACGCAGTAGACATAATCTTTTTATATTTCCACACTTGACCTTTATAGTAAATCAGCTAACTGTACGCGGCTGACAGTGTAGTGAGAGGTCTCACAGCAGGAAAACTGAGACATTCATTCCACATAAATAACTCCAGGCAACCTAATTGAAGGTATTTCAGAGCACAGTCGGTTATAAATAATGCAGCTGTTATGAAGTCTGACGTACAGCCGCTCCTGTAGTGAAGCTCCTGCAGAGTGAAAGCGTGACGAAATACTCCTCCTACATACACACATATGATCAGCATGCAGATGTTCAGCTTCAGAGCATCGGGGGTGCGTTCAACGTGGAAACATTTCGCAACCAGTGAGAACCCATTGGCTCAGAAACTACGCAGAAAAAACAGCAGACAGCATCCACTGTGATGGCGCACTAAATATTCTGTATCATTCCAGATTGTGTATTATTTACATCCAGATTCGCTGGAGGCAGTAAATAAGATTTCTCTTCACAACATCATTTTATCGTGTTTCCATTTCCACTTATCGCACTTGTCTGCAGCCTATTATTCACGTTTAGTGACGCCACACTCCATGAAACGTCTACTAACAGTCTACGAAACCCCTTTTCACCCACAAAGAGCTGGTTCTGCTCTGGTTCACAGGAACCAGCTGCAGCCAAACATGACCGGCTTTACTGTTGACCTGCAGCGTGAACCGTGCCGACGTCAGAGAGAAGCTGGAGGAGGACATTCGTCTTGTATTTAATGGTCGTCTGCGTCTTCTGATCAATAGTTGCTTTTGAGCAACTTTGGTGAAAAAGCGGTTTGAGAGTCACTTATTGAAGGAACGATGCGCTTGATGGCACTGTTTCTACAAAGAAGGAAATCTTTTACGTCGGTCCATTGAAGGCTGCTTTAAAACTCTCTGCTGCATTTCACGCCTCCTTTTTCTGGTCTAACCGCTGTTTCCAGGGTCGACAATGAACTTTTCTATGTTGATAAATCAGCACTGTAAGGACGACACGAGGAAGCTGAGAGCCGAAGGTCTCATCTGTCTCTTCTTCTCCGTATTTAAAGAACTGATATCTAAAAGTCTGACTGTCAAAACAAACTCTGACTGGGCCTTTAAGGCTATTTTTGGGCTGATTTTGCTTGATTGACAGGTGTCCAAGCCTATTATACTCAGCCCTGGCGGTTGCCACTTTCTTATCCCACCTCACCTCCGTCCCCTTTCACCAAATTAGGAGGTTCTGGCTGCAGAAACTGACAAAGATGCCTTCATCACTGAGCCAGAGGAACGAGGGAGGGTTGCCTCTCAGCATATAGCTCATACTGTGCAGCGAGTGTGATGGAGCTAATGGCACATCAGTGCACTGATAGCTCACATGCATAGACGTCTGTTTATGGCAGCAGCAGGGTGACAGACAGGCTCTGAATGCCAACATGTCGGGCGAATCTTTCTGTGCAGCTGTCACTCAAAGCTCTCACCGCTCAGGAGCACAAAGCCACAGATTCAAGCAGCGATACTCCAGCGTCATTCATCTGCTGAGTGCTGCCACATTTTCTATTGAGAAGAGAGAAACGATGCAGCTCCAGTAATGGAAACGCTTCCTCGCGCTCACAGTGAGCCTGAAGTCAGTGCTTTGCTTGCTGATGTACTGCAGCGCGATTTGTTATAAAGTGCTTTTGGCGTGGCCAAAAAGCAGCTGCACGACCTGACAGAAAGATTAAAGGTCAACAGAAATTACACCTTCAGATGCCACCGGCAGCTCCGGAAGGAGAGCAAGACGTGAGCTTTGAGGTGAGTTATTTCCTCACTTTGACTGCTCGCATGGCCCCAGCTCTGGGCTCACCTGGTGCATCTGAGCCGACTGGAGGACCGACGGTCCAGATCTGCCACAGATCACAGGAATCCCCTCCACAGGGCTGAAAATGAACAAACTGAAAGCTCCAGGTAAGGGAAGAATAAAGGCAGAAAAAAGATCCCAGCAGCTGTGGATCTATAACCAGTCTGCTAAAATATGTCTGTAGTCACGGTCAGATTCACAGGGTTTACGGAGCTTCTGCATATGAGCACTGAGCTGCTGGATTTCACCTGCTGATACCGTCAGCACCACACAGATGCATCACACCTGATCAGGCTGCGTTGAGCTTTAAATGCAGTTTGTGTTTCTTTGATCCCACAGGAGAGACACCAAAGCACGAGCTTCACTGAGGCTGCTGGACGCACCTGGACACACCTGGACGTGATGCTCACGTTTGTCCAGCTCTCCACAGGAAGAGCAAATGAATGCTGATTAAATCCAAACCACACACACCCTCACGTGAGGGCGTTTTCCTTTAAATGTGCAGGGAAGCTGTTGTAAAGGTTACTATGGTTCAGTCTCTCTCTGCATGTGATTGGCTGGGATTGAAGATGCTTGTATCTCACACCCATTCACTCTCTCTCTCTCTCTCTCTCACACACACACACACACACACACACACACACACACACACACCACCTCTCAAACATCATCTGACAAGCGTGTGCACGCGCAGGCACGTGCACGGGGACACACACCTTTCTTTTCAAACACTCTTTCTTTGATGCACAAACCCACAAACACCGCCCTCCTCTGTGACAGCCCGTCTCCGTAAACACGCGCACACAGCTGCCGGTGCATTACATAAAGCTAATCAATGCGCTGGCAGCTATAAATAATTCATCCTCTCCACCATCCATCACCAGCCGAGCTGCTGCTGCTGCTGCTGCTGCTGCTGCTGCTGGTGACGGCACTGCGGAGGACCGGAGCCGGGCAGGCCCTCCTCATTCAGCAGCTCGCGATCTGCCACATCCTCCTCAATGATTTCCAGCCACAGCCTCCTCCTCCTCCTCTTCTTCTTCTTCCTCCCTCCCGCCTCATCACTAGCACCTACAGGCGAGACATGGCGCTGAAAGAGGCAAGACGATCCGCCTTCACCTGGATGAAAAGACAGAGCCTCTAACACCGAGCGGGGGGGGGGGGGGGGGGGGGGGGGGGGGGAGGGAGGGAGAGGGGAGGGAGGTGTGATCCGCCGCACGCCTTCATGTTTAGCACCCAGGTGCCAAAACTCAGTATTAAACGGTGGTTTTTGCACAGACAGCGCGTCTTCCCTCCCGTTTCCATGTGCTGCACGAACGCGTCCGTCCAGGTGAAGCTGATACCTGCGGACCGTCTGCCGCCTCATGTTTATCCGCACAGCCGCGCGCACGGAGACACACGCCAGCAGCTCACGCCTATAACCTGTGCGCACCCGCTCACTCCGCATCTTCACACCGCTGAAATCACCCGAGCTGCTACACAAATGCAATTCAGTTCCCCCCCACGAAAACACACAAACAACACCCAAGCACCCCCCGCCGCCCCTTCCCAGCATGCTCTCTGTGATATTTTCGCGCACAGCGCGTTTGGTTTCACTGACCTGATGCGCGTGAAGCGACCGAGGCGGCGAGGGATCCCGACCAGTCTGCAGCCAAACCTCCGTGTGATGCCCGGCCTATATTCTCTCTCTCTCTCTCTCTCTCTCTCTCTCTCTCTCTCTCTCTCTCTCTCTCTCTCTCTCTCTACCACCCCCTCCTGCGCACTATTACCTCACAGCCTCTGTTCCTTCAAGACAGGAGAGAGAGCAGGAAAGCATATGGCGACAGATTGTCAGATACACAACAGGTCTGCGCGGATCCGTCACAAGTGTGAAACAGCAGCGATGCTGAAGAACCACTTCACACCAGCATCAGGTCCACAGGCACCATGAACTGGGACAGCTCGTTCATAGTAAACCAGGACTAGAGCTGGTCTCAACCTTTGAGGGGCCAGACATCATCATTATTATTATTGTTGTTGTTGTTGTTGTTATTCTTCTTCTTCTTATTATTATTATTATTATTATATTTTGTAAAAATGTGGGTTAGAGGAAGAGGTACATGGATGTTTTGTGGCATGGTGGTAACATTGTCGCCTCACAGCTAGAAGGTCCCGGGTTCGATTCCTGCTGTGGGTTCGCATGTTCTGCCCGTGTTTACCTGGTGCATCCTCCATAAAAAAAAAGCATGTGTAGCATGTATGTGCGTGATTAATAAAGTATTTCTTCTTCTTCTGTTAATGAATTGCTCATAAAATCACGTTTTTACTCTCCAAAGGTGTCACTTGTACAAATGGGCTGTTTAGTTTGGTCAGTGCAGTGTCTCCCTCAGCGTGCCTGCATTAAAAGTTCAAATAAAAGAGTTTATCACCTTGAAAAAACATCTTTTTCATTGAGGAGCTTCTGTCAGAAAGTTGAAAGTTACTCATTGTTTGTTTGCTGAGCATCATCTCAGCATTAAAGTGTTCCACGCCATCATCAGGGACCATTTCCATCATGGAACTCCAGCCCAAAACCAAACTGTCCATTTCTAAGTTTCTGTTTGTGTGCAGGTTAAACCAACATTAGCTGCTTCCAGTCTGTATGCTAAGCTAACCGCATCCTGACATCAGCTCTGGTCTGAACGCACAAACATGAAAGCAGTGTCAATGCTCTCATCTCAGTCTTGGAAAGAAGGTAAATAAGTATATCAAATAAGCATGTTTAACCACTTCTGCATGTATCCATACTGACTAGGGCCAGAAACAAACAGGTGACACATGAAACAATCATATGCACCAAAGCACAGACCCTAAACGCCTCATGAGAGCTGCTATTGATTAATGACTGTCCAGAGCAGCAGCAGATACTCAGCCAGCTCAGAATAAAAAGCAAACATGCGTTTGAGATAAAGTTAGTGCACAGATGTGAGCTCAGAGAGAGGCGGGGCTCAGCACTTTATAATAAACATAATGCCGCTGCCGCTCCAGGTGTCATCGGCCGGCGGCGCTGGAGGCTGCTGATGTGAGGCCCGGTGCAGCACTAATGCACTCATTGTTAAAGTGTCATTACCAGCCTCATTTATCACAGAGCAAACACACACAGACACTAAACAAACAGACAGGACAGGTGCTGCCTGCTGCTCGCCGCTGCTCGGGTCACGCCAACAACATGGCCGCCTCAGCTGAATCAAAGCAAACAGAGACACAAAGCAACAGCAGCAGCAGCGTGAGTTTTATGAGGAGAGCTCCAAAAACTGAGGAGCAGCAGAAACACGGAAGGTTTCTCAGACGAGGTACGATGACGCCTGCCATGTTTTTCACAACACCGTGTGTTTCCTGGTATCTCAGCTCTGTACATACACGGTTTTACTTGATTTTATGCATTCTATGTAATCTATTTCTACCTGTATTTTATCATTGCATTGCGTTTTTATTTTCCTTCTCTCATGTCATGCATCGTCTCTATTTTCAGCTTCACCCTTCTCTTACTTTTACTGCCTTTATCTCGTGGGTTTTATTGTCCATCTTTCGTCTTTTCTTTGTGCAGCACTCACTTGCTGCATGCGATTTCTTTGTTGTGAAGCACTTTGAGCTGCACTTCCTGCATGAAAGCTGCAACACAAATAAAGTTTATTCAGTCTGTAGTCTGCACAAACTAAAATTAGTTATTGGACGTGGTGAAGCACCAACAGAAACATCGTCTTAGTCCAGATGCACATCAGGACAGCTGAAGGCTCTGACAGACTGACAGCTTGCATGTGATAAAACACAGCACTCAGGTCTCAGTGTGCAAAGCTTTAAAGGCGACTGAAAGCCCCCAAAAGACCCCAAAACTGCAGAATGCACCAACTTCTCAATCAGCAGTCTGTAACAGTGCAAAGTGTGTTTTACAGTCAGTGCAAAGGGAGACATCAGCGAGCTTCTCCTGGGACCGGCAGCCATTTCTTCCCTCTGAGGACACAAATCTTTGTTATGGCGCTCACGTCACCGCTCTCGCCTCGCCACAAAATCCATCCTGTGGGGTCGGGGAGAGGTTATTTACACAGAATCACACGCCCACTTCCACCGCGGAGGAACCTCTCTGCTCATGAAAGATGCAGGCAGGTCTGATTATTGGCGGGATTAAAAGGCTTAATGTTGCCGTAGCGTGAGATCGGTGGAAATGTGATGATGAAGCTGCTAATGGCCTTCACGTCGGCTCGCGGCGCTTTCAGCTGCCGCCGCCTCGTTCTTCACTCAGACGCAGGTTTCGCTTTCTGGAGTTGACTTGAGGAATTTCTCAGTATTTCCCATTTTCTGCTTATTGAAAAGTTAATATTTTATCACGCTCTCATTACTGCTGTGAGGCTTTAAGTCCACATTTTTGGGATTTAAGTCTCCTGATGGTCTCGCCTGAAGAAAGCTGCTCTGATGAGTTACTGTGTTCAGTCCAGCTGATCTGAAGTATTTCACACGCAGGCTGCTTCACTGTTGATGCTACGTTTCGTTCATTTCATCTCACCGAAACACACCGTCTGTGTTTTTATGTGACACAAAGCGACCTCACTGCAGGTCGACTTCATCTCCGGGTCTTTACGAGGAGGCTGCTGATGGTGATCTTCTTGCATGTTTTTAGTGGGGGTATTTTATGGAGGACACCCCAGGAGAACAGAGAAGGCCCCTTTCCTCGAGCAGCAGGCACATGGTGGAGGACACGCCCCCAGCGCCCACAGCAGGATTCGAACCGGGACCTTCAAGCTGTGAGGCCACAGTGTTACCACCTGTGCCACCGTGCTATGACATCGTGCTATGAACGGCTGCAGCTGAAGAGTCTGTGACGACTACAAACCATCGCTCAGTGTTTTGGTATCTGAGAAGCTTTCAGATTCAAGGATGTGTTTTTCAAACTGGACTTCCTGGATTCTTCTTCATGTCTCACCGGTAACTGACACAGAAACGCCCTCCAGCGCTGCCCCCTGCGTTGATTTAGCTGATTTCAGCGTGAACGGATGCTAACTGGCTGCTAAGTCACCCACTCTTATGATCAGGCAGCAGATTCTCCTGCAGGGTCCTGATTGTTTGGACCTGAGTAGCAAAGAAAGTGACAGCTGCTGCATGTTGAACGACCACGAACGCGACAGTTAACGTTTCTGCTCACAGCGGCTTTCTTGTTTTTCTCTGATGGCTCGACATGAGCTAAACCAGCAAACATGCATGTTTTCTAGTTGTACTGGTCTCAGTTTGTATGACTGTGGGAATCCTGGGACAGAAGGAAACCAGGAGAGGCTGTGGCTATTTACTGGGATCAGGCCCACCTCAGACTCTCTGAGCTAAACTGAAACATGAATGAGTACAAAATAATCTGTTTTTGGCCTTTTTTCAGCCCGTAAAACAGGAACAGTCTGATGTTTTCTGACGAGTCTGAGGAAACGAGCAGCCTCAGAGCTCCGCCTCACAAAATTCACTCATTAACAGAAGGCGGCGAGATGAGCTCCATGTCATTCAGTGAATCAGCGTGCCTGTATAATGCTGTCGGGTGCAGGACGGCCATCACGCCACAGCTGCCGGCGGCACGCGTTTGAAACCTCAAACTCGACTTCTGCTCCACCAGAAAACAGAAGAGACACTACAAGACATTTAAGAGGCGAACATCAGATGATTTCTCTTTATATCCAGATGCTGAAAATATTCTTTTGGCATATTCTTTACACATTAGAGACATAATACAGACTTTATTATAACTGACTGAATGTTATACATGGACGAAGATTATCTGAACATCTCTCAAACAAATTATTCCAAGAAGAGAGGAAGATGCTTCATTTCATCTCCACTCGCAAATAATGTGACACAGACCGTCCAAACACACACACACACACACACACACACACACACACACACACACACACACACACACACACACACACACACACACACACACACACACACACACACACACACACACTGAAGTGAACACTGTGCTATATGTTTTCTCTGTGACACGCATGAGGCGGCTGGAGGCTGTTCCATGACAAACACAGGCATGGGGATGTAATTGCATTAAGCCACGATGTCTTTGAACAGCAATATCCTGCCAGACAAAATGCTAATTTATGTGATTCGGGTCTGTTAGTGTCCAGAGCGAGTTCGCTCTTCAGGTCTGAAGAGTCCGCAGACTGAGCCTTCATCTCAGGGAGTTGCCAAGAAGATGCTCTACATGTTGTTTTCACTGATGGAAATAAAAAAAAAACACAGATTTCTGAAGTTTCATGTCGACCTGAACACATCTAGCAGCTGTAAATACATGCCAGTCCTTTCATTAATAATCAAAATTAGATCTCAGTCAGAATAAAAAATAGAAATGTCAGTAAAATTAAAAAAGCTCCATTTGTGTTGTGTGAAAGGGCTGTTTTTTAATTTTTAATTCCATGAATGTGAATTTCACTTTGTTTTGTCACAATATCTACAGCACCGGGTTCAAAGATCCTGTAGTGGGAAGATGCCCCACTCTCCCTTAAATTGTTTGTCATTTAGAGGTGTTCCTGTCAGAGCAGTGCGTCTCATCCCGGGAACATCTTTGAACAGATGATCCTTTTATTTTCAGGAAGAGAAACAGAAATCTGACCTTTTAAGCATCTGCAGTGAGTCTGAACGCGCTCAGTAAAGAAAACGTGGCCGTGCACTCCTGGTGGGACTGTTTTCCTCTAAATTGTGCTTGCAGAAGAGTCAGGACACCTCGATCACGTAAGAGAGTCGACAGCCGGACTGAAAACATTGAGGGCAGATGTTGGCTCATGTAGCTGCAGCCACTGTTTGCTATAAATAAAATTACTGTTGAGGAAAATGTGATCATGTCTGTGAGGGTGAGAAACAGAATCAGCAGCAGCGACGACCAGATGTCGCTCCGACACACATCAAGTTGGCTCACAGTAAATAATTCATACGCAGATAATACTGTGTGTGTGTGTGTGTGTGTGTGTGTGTGTGTGTGTGTGTGTGTGTGTGTGTGTGTTTTCATGTGTCCATGCTCCATCTGTTCGCATGCAGCTCAGACACACTTCATCGTGTTCTCACACTGCACATCCACTGTTTAAATCAGCAGCGTTTCAGTGCACAGTTAAAGCTCGCACTGAACATTTTACTCATGTACAAGTACTCAAAAAGTACTACAACCTGCAGCACCACTACATGAGGCAGTGACTCGAGCTGTGAACGTGGATCTGAGCTCAGTATTCAGAGCTCTTTTAAACTTTCCTTCCTTTGCTTCCTTCCTACAGCACCTTCCTTTCCTCGCCTCTCGTTGTTGTTTTCCTTCTCTCTCCACCTTCTTCCCCTCCCTCCCGCTGCAGTAAAAGCATTAAAAATAAAAGCTAAAACAGGGTGAAGCTGTCTGATGGACTCTCTCTCTGCTGTTTACAGACTTCACTGACTCACATTCAGCTGGAAATCAGTGGCAAGGACGGAAAATAAGCTCACGAGACGGTAATTACAGCCCTTCATCGCAAAGTAATCAAGACAAAGACGATGATTTTAAACACCCAGAATGCATCACAGTCTGCATCAGCTTGACTTTTCTGTGAGCATCTGCTCCTGGACAGGTTCACTCAAGCTGCTTCTATATTTGCCTTCACTATTTCTGCTCTGCTCCCTCCTCTTCCTCCTTTGCTGTGCTGTGTAACAGCTCCAGTTAGTCCATTAGTCACAGAGAGGAGTCCAGTTTATCATCTGTGAACAAGCCATCGCTCCTGCCTCGCTAAACGATCCATCACTGTTGTTAGCGGCTTTATTTTGGGGAAGTAGCTCAGAGGAAAAAAAGAAAAGATGAATTGCTGCAGTGAAAGAAGAGGATGATGAAGGACAGCAGTCCCAGGAAACAACTCTGGTGAGTATGAAAGAAAAAACAGAACTGTGTCACTGCAGGCTGAACGAGGGGAGCAAACATCACGCCAGCACCTGGGATGAAACGCCAAAGGTGTCACCTTCTGGAGGCGCGGGAGGAAAAGTCGGGAGATGATCGAAGATTTTAGGTTCATCCTCTGGAGAATGTCACATTTTGAAACGTAAGTTGTTGTTGTTTGTTTAGGTGTCGTTGGCTGTAATCAACAGAGCAGAAGAAGTGGAGGACAGGAAGTGGAAACAAAAACAGCAACAACACCAATAAAGATGAAGATGGTGAGGAAGAAGAAATAAAACCAGTCATTCTGTCCTTCTACGAGGGAACAACTGAGCTCCTCTGAAACAGCTGAAACAACTTTCTTCTTCTTCTTCTTCTTATTCTGGGGCTGAAGCAGCTGATCAGCCATGGGTCAAACGTTCACTGCGTCCTCGCCTCTTCAGAAAGGTGTTTCTAAAGCTCGCTGCAGAGCGTTTTTGTGTTTCAGCTCTTCAGTTCGTGCTCGGCAGCGTTTTCTGGGTCTGTGACGAATGACACGACCACACTATCTGTTTTAATCGTCTGGGTGGGAGGAAGGAATGAAAACGTCTGCTGTCCATGAGACGGATGCTGCTGTCCACGCTTCTCTCCCTCCCTCCCCTCGTGTGTGTGTGTGTGTGTGTGTGTGTGTGTGTGTGTGTGTGTGTGTGTGTGTGTGTGTGTGTGTGTGTGTGTGTGTGTGTGTGTGCTTCTTGTCTTTATCTGGACTGTTCGGCTCATTCGGCCGAGCGTCGCCGCTGTCAGCACTTCACTGCCTCTCCACAAAGAAAAGCCCTGACTCCTGCACTTCCAGTTGAAGCAGTAATCTGCGTCCTCGCTGCTTATTCCCCCGAGGTGAAAACCTCAGATTAGAAACCTGAACGTCTTGTATTGTTGATAAACTCTCAGAGTCCGGTGAGCGTGCGGCTGTTTTTCCAGCCTTTGTGTCTGCAGGGAGGGTTTGCTGAGTGCACACATGCTGCTTCTTTACCTCAGGAAAACCAGACTGAGCCACGAGCTCCACATCAGCCCTTCGTCCATCACGTTCACACGGTTCAGGACATTTACATGAGGAGGCTGCACAGGACAACCACAGGTGTGTGTGCAGGTAATCCTGCCTTTAAAGCAGCGCTCAAACAAGCTCTGAGCGTACAGGACGGAGTTAAAAGTTTCACCATCGGTTAATCAGATTTATGCTTCACACAAGGTGTTGACAGACTTCACTGCTGATGGCACCACAGCGCTGAACGTCCTGCCCATGAGGAGGCAGAGGAGGCTGAGGAGGCAGAGGAGGCAGAGGAGGCTGAGGAGGCTGAGGAGACAGAGGAGGCTGAGGAGGCTGAGGAGAGGAGGCAGAGGAGGCTGAGGAGGCAGAGGAGAGGAGGCAGAGGAGGCTGAGGAGGCAGAGGAGGCAGAGGAGACAGAGGAGGCAGAGGAGACAGAGGAGGCAGAGGAGGCAGAGGAGGCAGAGGAGAGGAGGCAGAGGAGAGGAGGCAGAGGAGAGGAGGCAGAGGAGGCTGAGGAGGCTGAGGAGGCTGAGGAGAGGAGGCAGAGGAGGCTGAGGAGAGGAGGCAGAGGAGGCTGAGGAGGCTGAGGAGGCAGAGGAGAGGAGGCAGAGGAGGCTGAGGAGGCAGAGGAGGCAGAGGAGACAGAGGAGGCAGAGGAGGCAGAGGAGGCAGAGGAGAGGAGGCAGAGGAGGCTGAGGAGAGGAGGCAGAGGAGAGGAGGCAGAGGAGAGGAGGCTGAGGCAGAGGAGAGGAGGCAGAGGAGAGGAGGCAGAGGAGAGGTGGCAGAGGAGGCAGAGGAGAGGAGGCTGAGGCAGAGGAGAGGAGGCAGAGGAGGCTGAGGAGGCAGAGGAGGCGCTGCAGCCACGGCGAAGCTTTGGGTTGCACTTTGACCGAGCTTCCTGTGTGTCAGTCAGGTCGTCGGTATTTTGGTTGAGCCTGACTTCATGTTGAGCTGTGAGCGTCCTCACAGACTCACAGCTCTAAAATACAGAAGATTAAGAGAGAACTTCACAGAACAACCTGCGAGTTGTCTTCTGTATTACAGCTTCTCTGGGTTTAAACGACACTAAGAAAAATGTTTTCACGAATTTTTCCTTTTGGTTCAGCATTTTATGAAACACGCCTTCACTGTTGGTTTTTTTTTTTGATGTCATGATTTTATAGCAGTTCACTGCAAATTTTTTACAGTGTGCAGCTATAAATCAAGCCGTGCATGAATCTACATGACTGTCATTTTGCATTATTGTGCATGCATTTTATATATTTACACTAAAAGATGTTAATAATTGGATTAAAATGGATTACTATGATATACATATGAAAGCTCTGCAACTGACATCGCAAATGAGCTTCCACTCTCAAAGGGTCAAAGTGGCCTTTTTGTGCCGCAGAGAAACATGTGATGCTGCAGATGTCACAGCAAACAAAAGCACTAAAAGAAACAAGGTCGTAGCGCCTGAAAACGCCACGCGAGCACGTCCTCGACTCGCCACAGATCCCATTTCAACAAATCAATCGTTTTCATCTGGAGACAGCAATTAAGTCTCCGACCAATAAGTGCATTACGAGGCCGCTCGGATCCGGCTTCAGCTTCATGAGCTCTGCAGTAATGAATGAGGTCATCAATTATCTTGGTGGCCATTTGTTAATAGAAAGAAGATGAAATTTAACCGACCAGCCGGTTTGGTCTCGTATGAAGTAACGATACACACACACACACACACACACACACACACACACACACACACACACACACACACACACACACACACACACACACACACACACACACACACACACACACACACACACACACACACACACACACACACACACACACACACACACACACACACACACACACCTAATGAGACACTTCAGAGCTGGAAGACTGAACTCTGAGTGTTTCTTTATGTCCTGATGATTCAGGCAGCTTTCATTTTACTTTGGAGCAGCTCTGAATCACCAGGAGTTCAGGACAAGATTCAGTTTTAAACAGCATTTTAGACGTGTTGGTTTTCTCCACTCAAGCTGAAATAAAGCGTTTTTTAGTCACCTGAGAGAGAGTGAGAGTGAGTGAGCATCAAAGATCTTCATCTCACCAAAACTCCCCAAATCAATCAGGAAGCGTCCGCTCGATGCAGCGCAGCAATTATCCCCAATGTGCCCTTTAACAGATCCAGAGCCTGATTCATTTTGACTGAAACAAATGGACGTGTGGGTCTGATTATCTCTGTGCACGCAGCTGGCCTTCCTTAACACACACACACACACACACACACACACACACACACACACACACACACACACACACACACACACACACACACACACACACACACACACACACACACACACACACACACACACACACACACACACACACACACACACACAGAGGAACCACTAATACGCTCATGCAAACATGCAGCCGCACACACACCTTGTCTGAAAGCATTAGTATGTGAATGGACTGATCAGCATGCCGCAGCACATCTGAGCTCCTCAGAGGAAACCGGAGGCGATCACCTCCACAAACACTGACACTCACTCACAGAGAGTATTGATCAGAGTGGAACCTGATCTGGGCGACGAGCTCGTGACATTGTTTCACTTTCCCTGTGTTTGAAATCTTAAACGCATTAAGAAATTAATATGAAAAGGCTGTTAGAGTGCAGCAGTATTCACATCCCTGAAGAAAAGTACTAATACCACACATAATGCATTCAAAGCCTGACTTTAGTAATGGAGATACGTGGTTTTCACGGGACAGGAAGGAAAAACTGTAATCTCAGAGGTAACTAAAGCTGTCAGACAAAGGCAGTAAAAAGTAGAATATTTGCCTCTGAGGTGGAGTAGAAGTATACAGGTACATGAAATTGAAATACTCAGGTAAAGTACTTCAAGTGCAGTACTTGAAGTAAAAGCTGGTGTTGACACTCAGCTGCTGTGTTGTTACAGAGAGAAGACGAGCATCAATCAGCAGACAAATACAAGCTGATCTCAGATCTGTCCTACCGTGTACCAACATGACAACGTTTCAGAAGCTCGACCAGGTTGAATTTATTACTGTGACTCTGCAGACGCCACCGGCCATCTTTAGTGCTGCTCTCCACCCGCTGAGCTCCAGAGCCTCATCAAAGTGCCAGAGCAGCAGTGATTTATGGGCCAGCGCTGAGGCTGCTCCATGTAGATCAGACCATTAAGAGTCACATCAGGCAGACCTTCCTGTTGACACAATGAGACGGGCAGATGAAGGAGACCCTGCGGGCAGCTATGGCTGCTTTATTATCCCAAGATGCTCGCTGGCAATCGCATCCATGGATATTGACCGAGCTCTTCACAATGTCTCAGCTTCAATAAATAACAGCTGGGATCAGCGGGGAGACTGATGGGACGACGCGCTCAAGGGCCATCCAGCTGCATCAGGCCCACATGCTAAACTCAATGGCAGGTGCTTGACTCAGCTCATTTACATGTTGGCTCTCAAACACAAACACATAGTGTATCTTTAAGACCAGCGGCCGCGGGCCCCCACAGGGCCCCACAGGGCCCCACTGTGTCCTGCGCACTGCTTCCACAGCTCCTCTCAGTTTCTCTCACTTTGAAAACACGAACAGCCGACTGTTCGCCGCAGACACTCCCACATATTTTCAACTAATTAATCATTTCATGCAGTGACTAATAAAGGTGAGTCAGCACCTTCACCCCGCAGGACGGCGTGGAGCACTGTTGTTTTCTTGGACAGCACAGCTCTCATGTGGGGTGGAACCAAATTAAAATTAATTAAAGCAGGGACTGAGGAGTGCCTTGTGATGGCCCTCCTAAGATTACAGGAAGCTGCGAGGCGAAGCATCCTGCAGCCTGCTGCTCTGAGGCGCCGGGAAAGGGAGCAACCACCTGTCCCCGGCCCAGGCCGAGGGCCTCGATTGTGGGCACACGCTGCGTACATCTGTCACGACAAGCCAAGATGAAGCGGTCAAGAGAAAACGGCTTCGACACGCAGACGTCAGCTGGTGGTCGTTTTAGGTGTTCATGTGCTGGTGAGCGACAGAAGAACAAAAAGAGGAGTTATCTTGGTCTCAGATAACTGCAGCAGAGGAAAAAAGAGCAAAGTTTCCATCTGAAATGGAGTGAAAGAAACACCAGCCTCCAATAATGAAAACGCAGAAAGAAAAAAACTGAAACAAACCTTCAGATCCTTTGTTTCTGCTCATGAGCAGAGAAACAGCACTGAGTTTACCTGAAAATCAAAACCACACGAGACTTAAAACCTGAAAGAAATGATGGAAATCTGCGAAGGGAAGAAACCTCCAGAGCAGAGCTGTTTGATATTCAGTACATGCTCTGCACTGTGTATACTAATACATCACGTTTGGCTCGTGTGCAGAGGCAGAAGTGGGAGTGTTTCTGGTTGCACACTGGTGGGCTATGGGCTTTCTGCTCGTTTCACTTTCACTTGCAGGCAGGAACGATCGAGGTCCAGTGATGAAACGATGGTTTTCCTGCTCAGACTGTGCAGATAAGCTTCATTCTGCAGCTCTGCTTCAAGGCAGCAGAGTGAAACACCAACAATATGAACGTATACACTCCATAAATATGTAAACTGACGGCTGAACACTGTTTGAATTTAAGGCTCTGAGCTTTTCAGAGATTTTAAGTAAAGTCAGTTTTATTCCTATAGTCCAGAATCAGAGTCTCAACCTGCCTGAAGGGCTTTACAGTCTGCCCGCAGACCCTCCACTCAGTAAACATGTGATTGATATCACCTTCACATAATGTTTCATCTTCTGTGACCAACCTCAGGGATTTAGTGATTGACCAATCGGGGCTCAAGACACACAAGATGTATAAAGAGACCGATTTTAATATCAAAAAAGGAATATTTTACATAAAAACAATATATTACAGCACTGGGAGGGAAACGTAGGACAGCTGCGCCATCTGCTGGTAGCAAAAGGATACTGCTGCTTTACCACTTCAGAGCAGCAGCATCTGAGCTGAGTGAGAATCTGAGCAAAGAGTAAAAACGCAGCTCGTCCGTCTCAGGAGTCGTTGGGGAGGCCGAACAGCTTGACGGTGCCCGCCTCCCGGTTGTTGTCATATTTGCCCTCCTTGTCGTCGCAGGCGTAGGCCAGCAGCGGCCTCTTGGGGTGCCAGGCGACGGTGAAGGTCGGGGAATCGCACTGAACCTCCCACAGCTTCTCTCCTGCACAGCGGACAGTGAAAAGGATGCATCAGATCCACAGACAGCTCTTTTCCTGCAGGCCGAGCAGATGCAGATCCACTGTCTGTCGTACTGACCTGTTTCCACCTCTGCGATGTCGATGAAGTGATCCTCGGAGGCTGAAGCCAACATCTTTCCATCATGGCTGAAGCTCAGCGTCCTCACAGGCCAGTCCAGCCTACAACATCAGCAGCGGTGAACAAGCATAGACTCATGAGTCACATTATCACGTCAGGAAACGCACGCATTAATCAACAGATGCACACAAAGCACACACTGACCTGGAGAAGCAGCGCACACACACCAGCTCCTCCACGTCCCACAGGCTGACGAGGGCGTCGGCACTTCCTGTGGCGAAGTATTTCCCCGTGGGGTCGAACTTGATGCAGATGCAGTTGGACGGGTGAGCGTTGATGGACTGGATGGGCTTCAGCTCCGGATAGCTGCAAACAAACACGCTGCTCGTTTCAGCTCTGAACCACACGACCACAGGACAGACGCAGAGACTTTGAACACGTTGCAAAAATCTGATTCAGAAAAATTGATTGATCCGCACACGGCTAATCTAACAGGAGCCTGACACCAGGTGCATTTCTAACTTTATTAACTAACATGACAAAGAGCAAAGCAGTGAGGAAGTGTAACAGTGAGTCTCATAAACTGTGGATTTCCCAGTAACCTTGAGAGAAAAGCTCCATTTACCTGGGCGGGTTTTTCCTTCAGGAACCACGGTGCTGCGTCGAGACGGGTCGGAAATTAAAATGCGTTTCAGCTGCTGTTTGTTTAGTTCGGTTTTATTTTACGGAGCGAATGTCTTTAGTGTTTCTTTCAGGGGATCAAAGACGCTGAAAATGTTAGGGAATGGGATCGGCATTTATCTAGATTTATTTGGAACAAGAAAAGGCCCAGGGTTAAATACTCAACATTACAGCTGCCTGGGGAGGGGGGGGGGGGGGCATGGCTCTGCCTTGTCTTAGGGATTACTATTTGTCAGCTCAACTGAGGCCCCTATGGTGCTGGTGTAATCCAGCTTATGAAGCAAAATGGAAAGAGATTGGGTTGTCATTAATGGACATACCTATACAGTCGGCACTGGGATGCCTCACTAGAATAAGTGAAGTTCTTCAGCTCCAAAATCAGTGGGTTGCTTTTTCAGTGAATCTGTGGCTACAAGTGGTCAAGAGATTTAACCTCCACAGAGAGATGAAGCTGCTGTGCTGGCCCGCATACGACCCGCACTTCATTCCAGCTCTACTGGACCATAGATACAGCAGGATGGCCGGACAGGGCATAACCTCTTTGTGTCGGATAGTAACAAATGGGAACTTTAATGACATCGAGGACATATGTTCTTTCGGTGCCTACAGATCCACAACTTTTTTCTAAGAGAAGTCAGGAGTAATGACTCTCTGGAGCACTCCAAAATAATTGGGGTATTTATTGATGCTTATAACTTAAAGAACACCAAAGGCATCGTGGATAACCTATACAAGGCTTTTATTTCAATGAATAAATCTTCAACAGGTTATATAAAGGAACGCTGGGAAAAGGAATTAAACATTGCAATAACTGAGGATATGTGGAGCAATGCTTGGGAAACCCGGTCTACTACTACAAGTTCATACTTCTGGAGAGACTTCTACTGGAAAGTTTTGATTCGTTTTTTTATTACCCCTTACCAAAAATCAAAATCAAGTGGGATACAACACTTTTGCTGGAGGGAATGTGGTTCTGATAGGGCAGATCATGCGCATATCTTCTGGCTGTGCCCGCGGGTTCAGCCCTTTTGGAGGGGAGTGAGTAGCTTGATATTAAAAATCCTGGACCTGGACATTGGCCTCTCTTTCAATGTGCTGTGCCTTGGGCGCATCCCCCAAGACCTCTGTAAAAGCGACAGATATCTCCTGAAGATATTTACTGTGGCCAGTAAGAAAACAATAACTAAATGCTGGCTTCAAAAGAGCGCCCCCACTATAACTGCCCTTACCAGTGTGATCAACTCTATCCGTCTGATGGAGAAAATGACTTTTAACCTCCGACTACAAAAAGAGAAGGGAGATATATTGTGGAACAAGTGGGACTGTTGTTACCAAATAGACAATGAGTGACTGCTGTATCTCCTGGACACTTCTTGAACTTGATAATATGTACCTGTGACTGTTTTCCCTTTTTATTTTACCTATAGCTTGTATTACGTATTGTCCCAGACCTCTTTTGTTTGTTCGTTTGTGTGTTGTCTTATGGTAAAAACAAAAAAATAAAAGTGTTAAAAAAAAAAGACGCTGAAAACGAAAGAAACGAGCCAGCAGTGAACGCACTGACTGGTGAGAGGCGACTGGAGATTCGTGGTTAAACCGACATGAAGCTGAAATAAGGATTGTTGCTCTGAAACATCCGAGTGTGACGTGTATGTTGCATTAGTGGAACCATGATGTTCTTTCTGTGGACTCTTACAGCGAGCACAGTCCACTGTTGTTGTCTTTTGTTTTAGTGGAAAATCTGCACCATGCTGGAATAACACAGAGCGCAGAACACATTCAGCCTGAGCAGCACAACATGTCATCAAAAACTGTCCAATAAATGAGCCATCTGAGAGTCATGTGACTTCAGTTTACCCTGAGCTGGTAAACTGAGACCTGTCAGTTTTAAGGTTATCCTGTACCGACCCAGCCCGACGTTTGAAGGAACAGAGCGTCTTAGAGTCTGTTTGAGTCATGAATTTGAAGTGTTTTGCAGGAAAATCAAAGACCAAAAGCAGAATCTAACACGACGTTGAGCACAGAGCGGCTTCACTCGGCAGCTGGAAGGTGTGAAATCTGACTGAGAGCGCAGAACTCAGACAGCTTCTCATGAATATGTAGAAGTTCGGGGTAGAGAAACTCTTCCGGCCGCCTGCTGCTGAGTCCTGCTTTCACTGAGTTTGCTTCTTACCTCAGAATGTTGATGCAGCCGTTGCCGTTCGTGAGGAAGAACATGTCGTTGTCGTTGTTCCAAGAGATCTCGTTCACCTCAAACTTGAACTGCTCCTCGGCCCTGGAGCGATGCGTCTTGGCGTCGATGAAGGTCACCACATCATCTTTGTTCCCGACAGCGATTGTCTGACCGTCAGGGCTCCAGCAGATGTTGATGTTCTCTCCTAAAAAACAGGCTTTTTAAAAACCTCTCTCAAGGACAGTGACTGCTTTCATTGTAATGATGACTCACATCTTGCTCCACTTTTATCATCCAATTTCTAAAGAGCATCAAGCAGAAAACAGACTTATTTTGATGATTTCTTGTCTCATGTTGCCGCTTATTAGTTAACTCTGTTTAGTCATTTCATGCCAATTAAGCTCCAATTTCCATTACATTCTTGCGTTTTTTACGTAAAAATGTAATAACTGCTAATAGTGTGTAGTTTTGAAAGCCCATCCCACCTTTCGTATTGACGGTGGCGATGCATTTGGTGGTGCGGACGTCCCAGATGCGAATGGTCTTGTCTCCAGATGCGGTGACAAACAGATCTGGGTTGGTTGGATGCCAGCAGAGCTGATCCACGCTGTCACCATGGCCTCTGTAGTTGTTTTCCTTCACCTGGAGGAACAGACACGATCACATTTAACGGGTCTTCATTCATTAATGAGCCCACTTCCAACCTGTTAGCGTGTTATCTGACGATCCACACGATTTGGTTAGTTTTGTTTCGACGCCATTGCTAATTCATTTATTAGCTGACGAGCTTTTAGTGTGATATAGAGAACTATTCACACGGCACTGACATATTATAACAGTTCTGCTTGTTTGAGTTCATTATTCAGCTAACGTTAGGAGTTTAACTGAGGACAAAACCCTGCTCAGAACATTCATTCAATGAAACGAGGCTAATGTTAGCATGCTAGCCGAGCACTTCACAGTGACTCACCAAACGGTCCTTTTCGAGGACAAAAACGCTGGCTGTTTTATCAAAGGAGCCGGAGGCGAGCCTCCTGCCGTCACAGCTCCAAGCCACCGAGTGGACTTTGGCTGTGTGAGCCGGGAATTCCCGACTTTTATTGTTATTTCTGAAGCTCTCCTGCATCTCCTGGTAGTACTGCGACGCCATATTGAAACCCTACGTAATATCTTCGCGGCTGTTGGTAACGAGCGGTCCACGAGCATTAGCGCCCCCTGCTGCTTCGGAGGGAGGGCGACCTCCACACTTCAACTGTCAGCTGATAAAACTGCTCATTATCGTCTTTATAGTAAAAGCCAATGTCTCAGCCATAATGATCTTTTTCTTTAATTTGCTGAATACTGCTTATCTGCTGTATTTTTGCAGTCTTCAGACCAACTTTTTTTCCCATGTGAAGCAGTATTTTTCAGTGTAGTAGTATTGTTACTTCTCCTTAAGAATCTGAATCCTCCAAAACTTCTTCATTCTGGACCGCTGTGGAAACAACATGAACTTTTAATGTTTTTAGTCTGTTTCATGCTTGAATGTTATGCAAAGGCCTTATTTTTCTCCAAATAAAGACAAACAACTGTAGTTTTAGTTTGAATTGCAGTTTATTTCAAGTGATGCTAAAATGAAAATCCATGTTTTAAAAAACTTTTGAACACTCCATTTATATCCCAAACACACACAATATCTATAGTCAGCCAAACTCAGGTACAGTCAGATACAGTAAATCCCTTTATTAAGTAGCCACTTGGTTAACAACTACGCAATCAGTAAAAGGACCACAGACACAAACCCACTGCAGGCCAACGGCAGCCGTCTGTTGGCCTGTGCAAGGCCTCGATATGCATAATATTCAGGCCTGTGGCAGCCGAACGGCTCGGACGGGTCGTTTCACGTGCAGCCTAACAGTTCTTAACATCTGGTCCTTTGCATTGGAACAAAATGCACCTAATGGACAGAACAAAATGCACTTTTAAATGTGTTTCTGTGTTTTAAGAAAGAATGACAAGGTGTGAAAGCATCGTACAAATGTGCCTTATGTAATTGCATACTCTTCAAAATTGTTCTTAATGTTGCATCACGTGTCAGGAAAGCTATATATAGACAGTAGGCCCTACAAAATAAAAGTCAGGGAATGCACGGTGCATGATTTGATGGTGAGCGTGTTGACCGAGCGCGGAAACAAAGAGGACATGTGCGTACAGGACTCTGGACTCAGTGCTGATCAGTGGAGGAAGGCGTGTGGAAGACATCTCATGTCCGGTGGAGGGACAACGACAGTATCTCATCAGTTTTCACACCACAAAATGTAAATCAGGACGTGTCGGTTTGGAGGCAGGTGTCTGTGGAGAGGTAGACAGAGTACACAAGCACCTCGTCCCCCCAAAGCTTGCCTGGTCCTTAACCACAAGTTTTAAAAAAATGGCTTCCTGTTTGGTTCTGCAAACCGGGTTGGGTGAAATCTTGTCCCGTTGGGCCCTGAGAACACTTGTTTGATGTGATTTAGTTGGAGCTGTGCTACTGTCTCTGCTGTTGTTGGAGAAACTTCTGGTTCTGTTCCCCTAAACCTGAAATATGAGTCACGTTTCTACTGTCAAACCCTCACAGGCCTTACGACACACTGATAGTCGACACGCTGGAACCTGGACACGAGCCTCGGCGGCGAAAGAGGAGAAACGAGAAAGAGCTTTTCCACCTTCGGGGCTTTCTGGACGTTTGTTTTACCCTGGTTGTAAAAGTCGTTCCTGGGTGTTTTCATTCAGCCTCCCTCTGTTTACACTAGAGGAAGTTCATGAATGGCACAGTCTAATCCCTGGATGCTACAGTCAGGGGTGCACAATTATGGCTGCAGGCGTCAGTCAATCAGAGCCTGAATTCATTCTTATTCCTGGAAAACGGACTAAAAAAGGAAATCCTCAGCACGTCTCTTGGTCTTCACAGGGCTGGGATCTCTTATTGATGCATGAAATATTTCTGATCATACTGAGGAACACTTGATCTGCAGCAAAGTGACGGAAAAACTACAAGCAGACTGGCGTGAAATTTTAAATTCTTTTCTGTTGACCCTCTGACCTTTCCTCTAGCGCCACCATCGGGCCAAAACATCCACTTTTTTCCACTCACTGCCTTGAAATTCACCAGTTAAACGAACCCAGAATAAACTTTACATTTTAAGGCTGAAAGAAAAGCTCGCTCATCACGTTTGTACCATCCAGTAGTTTGGTTTTACTGGAACATTGTGGATTTAGTTTTTTGTGCATTAACATATTTCTACACTGACTTCTAATCCAAATACTACAATGAAAAGGTGGAAAACACAGATGCTTTCTCCCAACTCTAATCATGAATATCTGCCTCAGCGGTTGAAGGAAAAGTGTTTGCATTCAGTTCTGCGGCATATAAACAAACTGTGTTTCAGCCAAGATCAACTTATGATTATAAAGGGATCAGCTGTGCACCCCCAACTCCAACTGGGAGTAAAGAAGAGGGAGGTCGGAGAAGCAGAGGGGCTCTAAACAGTGCAGTGCATTCCTTTTGATGGCACGAAGGGATATTGAACGCATCCTTCGTGCATCAAACAGAGAAAAACATCGAGCTAAAGCTTTGCAGTCGTCGTACAAGTTGAAGTGTTTGAAGAAAACTGAGGTTCTGTGCAAAAAAAGTGCAGCTTCCCTCGAGCAGTTCAGTCCTGCAGGATCCACAGGTTTGCCTCCAGAGAGAAGGACGTGCAGCAGAGCGACGGAAGCGCCGTTACTGAATAACAACCGAGAGCGTCAGCCATTGTAGAAAGCCCACACTGACTCCACCGTCGCCATGTTTCTGTTCGCGTGATCGATGAGTCGGGACAGTGAAGCATTCAGTTCACCGCATTCTGCTGTCTTCACGGTAGGCTTTCAGCATGCACTGTAAATACCTGCAGGGTCACTGGAGATTTAAAAACCAAAGGAAAACTGGCACCAGCAAAGGTTAAGATTGATAAAGTGACGTTCAAGCATTCAAAATGTGAATTCTGGACATGTTGCTTTAAATCAGAAAAACATCACACGTCATTGAGGTGTGAGAGATCAATTAAAGAGTGAATCAAATATGTTTTTTAATACTTGTGCAAGTTTTCCTTCAGTTTTTTAAGACATAATGTCCCAACAATGGACTGCGTGACCAGTTTCTTTATCGACCAATGAATCATCTAATCTGAGACATGGAGGAGAGTCCTCACAGCAATAGGAACTCTGGAGAACTTTTAACGGTCAGTGTTGTTTGTTTCCTCATTTTTAACTTTGCCAATAAATTCACGAAATAAAGCTGCTTCAGGCCAACGAGAACAATCGCTTTACTGACAGACAGTTTGAGGCGGCGGGGCTTCTACAATGACAGATCAGGGTGCGTTCACAACAAGCACTTCTGAACAGTTTACCTGCAGCACGTTCGACCTCAGCTCCTTTGTTCACGTGGAAACATCTGAACTTTCTCAGCTTCTTAACGTCTGGGCCAAAACTGAGCTACATGTTAGTCATGTGACTTTTCTGAAAAGACTCCTGTTAGTTTTTAAACGTGTAAATCAGAAAAAAAAAACACAAATACAAAAGTACAACAACGCCAACGTCTCCGCTCTGACCCAGTGAACAAAAGGCAAACATGTGATCGCACCCTCAACCTCCTGATGTGAGGGTGGACGTCGATGACATCACCCGCACAGCAGCCAATAAATGCATGGATCAGATTACAGGAACAAGGCCGGGACCCTCAGGGTGCATCCTAGCACTCGGCGTCGGTGCTGCCGTTGACCGGGCCGGCGCAGACGCCGCCGTCCTCGCCGGGTTGGACTCCGTTCGACTGGACGCACTTCTCATTTGCATCTGGATCGTCCTCCCCGACACTGTGGAGCAGGGACAGAAAGACAGAGGAGGTCAGCAGTGATCCTAAGCCCCCCCCCCCCCCCCCCCCCCCGCTGCCGTGCAGGTTTCTGTGCTCCACCTGTTGAAGCAGCCGTTGCTGACTGGAGACGCTGCGCTTTCTTTCTCGGACAGGGAGCTGCAGGACCTCCTCTCCTGCCAGGAGCCGGCTCGGGGCCCTTTGCCCGTGTCGGAGCTCTTCCTTCTGGCCACCACGGGCCCCGGTCCCGACCCCCGTCTCTCTGGGCTGACCCTGGGACCCGCGGAGTCGGAGGGGACGCTCAGCCCCCCCGGCCCCTCCGGATCCTTGCCCGAGTCGCTGCTGGTGCGCCTCCCGTTCAGGCTGTCTGAGGAGGAGACGTGGCTCATCTGACCCTCCCGCTCGTCTGCAGAGGAGCAAACACGTCCACAAATAGAGACTAAACCTTTCAAACCGTTCTTCCTCTCAGACTACAGTTACTGGTTCAACTGGAAACCTGTCTGACTCCTGACCAGTCCGACCAATCAGCTTCATCGTGTGCCGAATCTGAATTTTGCAGATTTGAAATCAAGCAGCTGTGCTTGATTCTGCCACATGAGGCCAATCAATGGTGGAAAAGCAGATAAATCCATGTCAGCAGTTGTGACCTCGTTGAAGGGTGTGTGTTCATGCTGAGGTGCACTACGCCCTCTTGTGGACGCACACAGTCACAGCAGTTTTTCATGTCTGCCTTCACTTCTCATATCTAATGTACATCTTCTAGCTAATATTTCAGACTTTTACTTCAGTAATATTTCAAATGCAGGACTTGTACTTGTACTGAGTGTTTTTATAGTATGGTACTGTACTTTGAATACTACTTCTGTGTCTGATGTACAGTATACGTTATGTACTGTAAAAGGTTTCTAATGTGAGTAAATCTACAGACAGAGCACGTCCTCCTCAGGTGTGCTTACCTCCGGAGCCAGCTTCTCCCGCCTTGTTGCGTCTGCGTCTCAGGATGAGCTCCAGCTCGCTGTCCTTCTTCCCGGGCGGCGACGGCCCCGACTCCTGAGAGCCTCGGCTGGGGCTCCGCTTCACCGTCTCCTGGAGGAAAAAACAACCGTCAGCAATGAAGTGACACACTGACACGAACACGGAGATCAATAAATACAGCGTCTGTTTAATTTCTACATGTCAGTTTAACTAACGCTGGAGGGCACAAACGCAGTAAAAATGTAGATTTTTATGTTGTTCTGTTCTTAAAGATATCTTAAAATCTGGAGTTGTGGTGCTTTGAGAGAGCATTTCCCTTTCCTCCTAACAGAGCTGATAAAAGCCATTTTTACCAGGATGCCTTTCAGTTCCTCCATCGCGCTCTCCTGCTGTTTCTCCTCACAGACTGGAGGCGGCTGAAAACATAAAATAAAGTTAATAATAAGAAGAATTTCGCCTCATGTGTTTCCTGTGAAGTTAAATTCTGGCATTTCATCATCAAGGAACAACAAGCACACGGTGTCGGCCATGCAGACAAGTGAAATGGGAGTAAAAGTGGTGTGTGTTTAACTGATTAAACTGCAGGGTCTGCAGTGTGTGTGTGTGTGTGTGTGTGTGTGTGTGTGTGTGTGTGTGTGTGTGTTTGTGTTTGTGTGTGGGGGGGGGTTACTGGGGTCAGTGGGAGGGAAACGTCTTTTTCCCCAGAGAGCAACAGCGACGTCACTTCACAAGATTGATGCACACATCAATATACTCACTTTTACTGCGGCTCTCTGCAGCAGCACAGCGGAGACGCATGAGGAGGAGACAGAGGACAGCAATCAGCCAGAGTGCACTCAGACCTCATCAGACCAGGAGCCCAACATGGACAAGTTTACTGACGTCCTCCTGCTCTCCACAGCAGGAGGACCAAAGAGGAGGAGACGGCGGTAAAACCTGTTTTCACGTGATGAAGCAGGAACACTGTCTCACCTGCTGTGACGTGTTTTGAACTCTGTATTGATTTTCTGATCATTTTAAGGTCACAGGAATATTTAAGCGCAGCTGCTGTCATGGAGCTGTGACCTTTGACCTCCTTCCTATTGTTGGATGTAGGGTCAAAGGACTGAAGGCGAAGGGCTTCTCGTTAGAAGGTCAGAAACAGGTTTTATTTCTGCCTGGTTCGACTTCTGCACATGAAAGAAGAGCGGACTCTTCTCTGCTCATGACAATCCTTTAAAGTGGCTTATTAAAGGTCCAGAGTGTCGTTTTGAGTGGCCTCTAGTGGTGAGGTTGCAGATTACAAACAGCTGAACACCCCTTGCCTCAATCTGGCTGCTCTCTAGAGTCAGCGTTCGGTTTGTCTGCTCTGGGCTACTGTAGAAACATGGCGGTGCAACATGGCGGCTCTCGTCATCTGTAATGACGACTTCTGTGACAATAAAGTTGATTCAAAGTTCTTTCCTGAAGGTCGCTGCACATGAATTCTTCCTGTCTGAGACTTCTGGATTCTTTTCAGTGGAAAGACATTTTTATGAGCAGAAAATATAAAAGTCAACCAACAACAACTGTCTGTCCACGCTGTCCTCACCTTGCTCTCCTGACTCTTGACCGGCCGTAGGACGACGCCGTGTTTGATCCTTTCCATCATTTCATTCACCGCCTTCACCTTCACGTCGTCCACACCTTCAGCAGCTAGAGGGACAGAGGAAGAGGGACAGAGGAAGAGAAGGAGAGAGAGAGAGACAGAGGAAGACAGACAGAGAGAGAGACAGAGGAAGAGAAGAAGAGAGAGAGACAGAGGGGGAGACAGAGAGAGAGAGACAGAGGGAGAGAAGAAGAGAGAGACAGAGGGAGAGACAGAGACAGAGGAAGAGACACAGGGAGAGACAGGTGGAGAGACAGAGGAAGAGAGAGAAACAGAGGGAGAGACGGAGGAAGAGAAGGAAAGAGAGGGACAGAGGGAGAGACACAGAGGGAGAGACAGATGGAGACAGAGGAAGAGAGAGAGACAGAGGGAGAGAAGGAAATAGAGAAACAGAGGGAGAGAGAGAGGAGGAGAAGGAGAGAGAGAGAGGAAACGACTGTATTGCAGCTGGTAAATCACATGAATGCATCAGTGATTATAATCCAATATCATAAAAGACATTACTCTGAGACAGAACATTCGACATAATGAGTACTTTTGGTACTTTAAGTATATTTTGGTGCTCGTACTTTTGTACTTCTTCCACTGCTGCACATGAGTCTAATACTAAGAGGTGTAGAAGGACTCACCTGGAGGCTGCTCCGCCTTCACGGAGGCCTTCGAGCCTTTGGAAGACTTCCTCATGATGGCTATCAGCGAGCTGCGAGACGGACAGACGAGAATGTTTACATTCTGTGGGACCAATCAGGAGATTAAATGCACTTCATTTACTTATTTGTTGCTCCCAGTGCAACAAACGCTCAGTGGTTTATTCCACGGAGAGCCGAATATTCAGCTCTCAGATGCTCATGAATCAGCGCCGCAGTGCGTCGTCGCTGACAGCTTTACTGTCACTCACATTTTCACAGCTGTAAAATGTGGATCGGGGGATTGTTCAGGAAGTAATTCACATGCCACAGACACATTTCCTGCGCCACTGGTCGACGCTTTGAGGACACTTTATACTGGAAATGCGAAGCTGTGGACAGTAAATCAGGCTCTGAGGGACATCACATTAGTCTGGTTGACATCACTTTGGTGTGACGGAGCGTTTTGCGGACGTGTGTTTGCTTTGTTGTTCCTCACCTGAGGGGGTTGCATCTTGAGGGGGGAGGCGGAGGAGGGGGTGGAGGGGGAGGAGGAGGGGGAGGGGGCGGCTGTGGGGGAGGGGCCGGAGGCGGGGCGACTCCAGGTTCGGGGGGAGGGGGTCCCGTGCTGGTCGTCATGGCGGTCTTTTTCTGGGTCTCCTCCTGCAGCTCGAGGACTGTGGAGGAAGGAAAACAGTTAATACTACTGACGTGTACTACAGTAGTACTGCTGGTACTGCGGATGCTTTAGGTCCACAGTCTCCTGGTTTCCCTCCAGAGTGAAGCCTCCTGCCCAACACGCTATCTGCGCACACGGTGCAGCAGAGTGAAAGAGGCTTCTGTGTTTATCGTCCTTTTCACGGCCTCTGAATGAAGTCGTTGGCGGTTTTGGCCTCGACTGCATGTGACCCATTTAAAACACACACAGGCGCCATGTTGCACGCGGGGACAGATCCTGCCAGCTTCCCTGCAGCAGATGGGTCAGTGAGTCTGTGCTGGAGTCAGCAGCCAATTTCTCTTAATCACTGAGGTTTTATCATTTCCATGTCACACAAAACATCAAAACAATGAACCTGAAATAAGACTGTAAAAGTTTGTAGAACAATAAAGATTTAATTGTGAAAGGGGGGGGCAGCACAAAAACACTCAGTTTCATTACGTCTCTAAACATTTTTGGGGTCTTTGTAGATAAAATCCTGTGGACGAGCGCCAACGTTTGACTGTAAAAGAGGATTTTAAATAGAAATGTTCTTTGTTTTTCATTAAATACTTTAAAACATTTTAAATGGCAGACCTCAGATCAGAGAAGCTGACATCAGACTTTGTGGAGTTCAGTCTGATTTGCTGCAAACTGGGTCAAACACATTAATCCCAGTACTCCCAACACCCCTGTTTATTGTTTCTTCTGTAATTTCTCATAACTGATAAATATGATTATCAGCTATCAGATTCTAGTTTAGGATCAATAACAGTCATCAGTTCATTCTGTTATGTCTAAGTGTGTTTAAATCCTTCTCCTTGGTTTCAAGTGTGTGTGTCCAGGTAGATACTTGCCAGCCAATCAGAAACAAGGATTTTCTGTTGCTATGCTGTGTGTGTACAGGATATTGCTTTGTGTGTGTGTGTGCACGCGCGTCTCCACCACCTCCACCCACCTCTGCTCTCCAGCTCCTTGTTCTTCTTCTCTGCCTTCTCGAGTCGTCCCTCCACCTCCTTCTTCTCCACCTCCAGCAGCTCCTGCTGCCTCTGCAGAGCCTCCAGCTGCTTCTTCACAGAGCTCTGCTCCAGCTGGGCCTCCAGGCTCTCCACCTACACACACACACACACACACACACACACACACACACACACACACACACACCATATGATTTAGCTCATCGCTACACAACTGAGGGGAGTCCATGATCAGAGATTAGATAGTCATGTGACACTAATGTGTGAACGACTCAAAAAGCCTGAAATGAAATTAATCTCCACCAATCAGCAAAAAAGATGGAGCCTAATGAGAGAAACAGCCAATTAGCTGCTTTTTACTTATTATAAACACAATCATTGATAACCGAGGCTCTTCATAGACTTTATCTGCTGCACCTCGTCTGTTCACCTTTAGAGATCAACATTATTTAAGCAAACAAGACTATAATTAACTGTTATTTTATGACCTCTCGACGCCATGAGAGCCAGATATTTCCCTCAGGAGCTGGTAGAGACCAAAGCAGAGCTAAAAGAGAGTGAATATTGGACCTTTATCGACACGACTCCACACGAATCATCATCATGCTCCACAACTGCTGCATGCGTAAAGTTCAACGTGTGTTCACAACTTGTTTCTGCTGCCCCCCAGTGGACAAAAGTCAGTCTGCAGCTATTCCCTTGAAGAGCACCGTCAGCTGGCTAAACTGAACTGATGATGACTTCTTCACTGTGACTTGAACTCTCTGTCCGTCGAGCCGCCATCAGCTCTGCCAGAGTGAGCTCCGCCTCCACCAATCAGGAACTGAGGCTGCACAGGTTTTCGGGTTTACCTTCTGCTGATGCTGCAGACGCTCCTCCTCCAGGGTTTTAGTGACGGCAGCGACGTCCTCCAGAGCTTTCAGCAGCTGAATGCTGGGCTCGGCACTCTGCAGCAGGAGCATGCTCTGCCTGTTGGCCTCCTTCTGCTTCACCAGCATCTGCAGGAGGGAGCAGAGGATGAAGAGGAGGAGGAGGAGGAGGAGGGCAACAGAAAGAGGGAGAAGGTAGGGAAGAAGAAGATGGCCAAAGCAAGGGAGGGGAAGACAAAAGGAGAGGAGGGAGGTGAAGATTCCACATTTCAACTACCAACACACCATCCCAGTGTGTCCCTCACACACAGTCTGCTTTAATCCTGCAGGCTTTTCACTTTCAGGTCAGTAAACATCACATTCAGGACATTTCATTAATCAGGCACAAGGTTATTAGCTCACACATCAATTACCAACACAGCAATGCAGGTCATGTTATCACTGCGGCTAACAGCAGCAGCATCACACAGCTTTAAATGCATGGAAATCAGATATGTCATCCGACTGGATCCCTTCAGAGAGCTGAAGCAGAAAACTGGAAAACATTAGGAGAAACTCTGAGATTATGAATAACGTGAAGATTATGTTCCTCTGATGTGAGCTGGATGTTTTCATCCACATACATTCAGTTATTCACACCCACATGTGAAGATTAGTCAAAGCTGTGCTGCATAAAAACTTTAGCTTCAACCCAAAGCTGCAGGATGAAGCAGACTTTATTCTTTTAGCTGCACCCAAAACTGTGCAACCAATAAGATGGAAGATTTTCCTCCATCTGACTTAAAGAAATGACGCACAGAGAAAAATCAGCATTGCATTAATGTTAAGTTAAGTTAATGTTACAATAGCGTAACGCTCAAACTAGGCTACGTTTAAAGTTAAGTACAGCTGGTGGAGCTGGTGGAGGCCAAACTAGAGCTAATAGCAGAATGAATGTTGGACTTAAACATAACTGGAGTGAGATGTTTGTGTCTGCTGGGAAAAAAATGTGTTAATGCAGCTTCCAACACGTTTGTCTTCCGAGCTTAACGCGAACACTTCTGCCGCCTCTCTCGCGCTGTGCGTCGCAGTGCGTCTGTGTCGTGTTTCTGCCATCGTTTCTTTACCTCGTGTGCAAAAGTCTCAGCTTTGACTCTTAAGCTCTGCTCCAAGTCCAGCTGCTCCTTCATCCCGTCGTACTCCTGAGCCGCCATCGTGGAGACTGCAGAGACACACGCAGAACATCAGGCTAAACGTTTGTTAGCTTTAGACGTTTTCACTCGCGAGCTTCAGTGTTTTCTGACTTCTCCTTCAGTCGTTTGAAGCCTCGCTGCGTTTCTGCTGCTGTGACTCACCTCTGTTGAATCTCTTGATGGTTTTGCTTTGCTGTGCGACAGTTTCACGGAGCTCCTTCATCTCGGCCTGATCTTTCTCTGACTGCACAGAGTGAAAGAAAAGTCAAACCAGGCACCAGTAAAGAGTCAAAGAGATGTTTTGGTTGCATTATTTTTTTAACATAGTCTATCATGCGTTTATAACATGGCTGTCCTGTGAGAACCACGTATGATCCGAGAGGCTTTTTAAAGAGCTTATTCAGCTGAAGAAATCTGGAGATACGTGGTTTTCACTGGACAGGTGCGTCTCCTCACCTGTGAAGTCAGCTCCTCTATCCGCCGCTGCTGCTCATGAATCTGACACACGAAACTCTTCTTCTCCTCCAGTAAACTGTTGACGGTCTCCCTCAGCTCTGAGGTGAACACACAGGATGTTTATTCCCTGAATATCATGTACTACACAAGCAGTACTATTACAGAGTACACCTGTTACTATTGATGAGAAAGCAAGTGCAAGAGTGAATGTGTAGTATTTTCTACCTTTAACCTGTTGTTGGTGCCGTGAGAATATGAAGTATTTGTACCTTTAACCTGTCACTGGTACTGTGAGAATATGAAGTATTTGTACCTTTAACCTGTTGTTGATACTGTGAGAATATGAAGTATTTGTACCTTTAACCTGTTGTTGATACTGTGAGAATATGAAGTATTTGTACCTTTAACCTGTTGTTGATACTGTGAGAATATGAAGTATTTGTACCTTTAACCTGTTGTTGATACTGTGAGAATATGAAGTATTTGTACCTTTAACCTGTTGTTGGTGCCGTGAGAATATGAAGTATTTGTACCTTTAACCTGTTGTTGATACTGTGAGAATATGAAGTATTTGTACCTTTAACCTGTTGTTGGTGCCGTGAGAATATGAAGTATTTGTACCTTTAACCTGTCACTGGTACTGTGAGAATATGAAGTATTTGTACCTTTAACCTGTTGTTGATACTGTGAGAATATGAAGTATTTGTACCTTTAACCTGTTGTTGATACTGTGAGAATATGAAGTATTTGTACCTTTAACCTGTTGTTGATACTGTGAGAATATGAAGTATTTGTACCTTTAACCTGTTGTTGATACTGTGAGAATATGAAGTATTTGTACCTTTAACCTGTTGTTGGTGCCGTGAGAATATGAAGTATTTGTACCTTTAACCTGTTGTTGATACTGTGAGAATATGAAGTATTTGTACCTTTAACCTGTTGTTGGTGCCGTGAGAATATGAAGTATTTGTACCTTTAACCTGTCACTGGTACTGTGAGAATATGAAGTATTTGTACCTTTAACCTGTTGTTGATACTGTGAGAATATGAAGTATTTGTACCTTTAACCTGTTGTTGATACTGTGAGAATATGAAGTATTTGTACCTTTAACCCGCTGTTGGTTCTGTGAGAATATGAAGTATTTGTACCTTTAACCTGTTGTTAATACTGTGAGAATATGAAGTATTTGTACCTTTAACCTGTTGTTGGTGCCATGAGAATATGAAGTATTTGTACCTTTAACCTGTTGTTAATACTGTGAGAATATGAAGTATTTGTACCTTTAACCTGTTGGTGCCGTGAGAATATGAAGTATTTGTACCTTTAACCTGTCACTGGTACTGTGAGAATATGAAGTATTTGTACCTTTAACCTGTTGTTGGTGCCGTGAGAATATGAAGTATTTGTACCTTTAACCTGTCATTGGTACTGTGAGAATATGAAGTATTTGTACCTTTAACCCGCTGTTGGTTCTGTGAGAATATGAAGTATTTGTACCTTTAACCTGTTGTTGATACTGTGAGAATATGAAGTATTTGTACCTTTAACCTGTTGTTGATACTGTGAGAATATGAAGTATTTGTACCTTTAACCCGCTGTTGGTTCTGTGAGAATATGAAGTATTTGTACCTTTAACCTGTTGTTGGTGCTGTGAGAATATGAAGTATTTGTACCTTTAACCTGTTGTTGATACTGTGAGAAGATGAAGTATTTGTACCTTTAACCTGTTGTTGGTTCTGTGAGAATATGAAGTATTTGTACCTTTAACCTGTTGTTGGTGCCGTGAGAATATGAAGTATTTGTACCTTCAACCTGTTGTTGGTGCTGTGAGAATATGAAGTATTTGTACCTTTAACCTGTTGTTGGTGCCGTGAGAATATGAAGTATTTGTACCTTTAACCTGTTGCTGGTACTGCATGAAGGTGTCAGGACTTCCGTCTGCGGCGTCGGCGTCCGAGTCCGCCTCCAGCGCGATGCAGTCGGAGATGCTGGGAAGCAGCTCGTCCAAACAGGGACGAGACGACAGGCTCAGGTACTTCAGCTTCCTGTTCTCACAGTTGAGCTGGAGGTCAAAGTTCACAGAGTTCAACATTGTGACAAATATTTTATGTTACATATATTCTAACAGTAAAAATAAATGATGTGCCTTCATGTAAACTTTCTCAGATTTGGACATGAGGACAGTCTTTGCTAACAGACTGATAACGTGGTCCATCTTCACTGTGCAGTGTCATCCTGACTCAGCTCTTCACTCTGCTCTGCTAATGCCAGCTGGACCCTGATAACACCCATCTTATAGCCCTGATTATGTGTGTGTGTGTGTGTGTGTGTGTGTGTGTGTGTGTGTGTGTGTGTGTGTGTGTGTGTGTGTGTGTGTGTGTGTGTGTGTGTGAGACCTTTGTGGCCAGGGCCTCTGCATTCTCTCGGCACGACTTCTCGATCTCCAGCTGAGTCTGCAAGACGCTCACCTCCTCAATCACCATCTGAGACACTGCGGGAGGACACACACACACACACACATACACACACACACACGCACACACACACACAGCATAATTTCTATTAACAGTGGAACAACTGATTTAAAAACTCTGCCACACAGATCATTTCATCGTCAGGCATTGAATGTCTTTGAATGTGACACAATCATCCAGTTTTGACAGGATTAATTAATATTAATTATTAATTAACTTAATTTTCACCTTAATGTGCATCCCTGAGAACATGTGTGAGGACAGCTGAGGGTCCACTCAACTCTACTTTTGCCCCACTTTGGAAATAAAATCTCCTTCAGTCACTAATACGTGCTGGTTGAGTATTGATGGACCATTCATTAACAGGATTCTCACATATTTAGAAAAGAATAAGAAGCTGAATCTGTAAAATTAGATCAAATCAGCAAAGCAGAGGAGAGAGGCCCAAAAACGCTGGAATAAAGACAGACTGAGACACTGTTTGATCAGCAGAGGAAGCAAACTGCTGCTTTTCATTTACTAAAACAAATTGAGCTCGTGTTGTTCATTTTAAATAGTGAATGAAACTATGAGCCTAAAGATTTAACATGTGAGTCGAGCTCTTTCCTGTTTCGTCCTCTGAAAAGGGAGCAGGTGCGTTCTTTAACGAGGAGCTGTGTAACTCATGTGTTCCTCCGTCTGAACTGAAACAAACTCGCAGCTCCCTTTGAAGGCAGAGCTGCATTTGCATGAAAGCAGGACGCTTTCTCTGTCCTGATGTTTTGTCGAGACGACGATCAGCGAGCAAACGCTAAAAAAACAGCGAGCCTGAGGTTGTTCGCCGCTCGCAGCTGTCGAACGTGTCACCACAGCTCGGCTGGTCCTCAGCTATTTTAAAATGACCCAGTTATGAGACTTTGCTAAAATCTAGACTGAGAGAAGAAGAAACTCGGCGGGACTGAACAGAAGCGTCCAGTCATTTCTCTCCTCTTCGCCTCCTTCATCGTCTCACATTTTGTGTATGAACAGATCAGACTCCAGCAGATATTTCTGAGGATTCAAACCTTTTTACATCAGAGACATAAGACTTTTCTTCTCTGCACAAACACAAAGCAAATCTAAATAAATCTGCTCATTAAACATGATCTCAGCTGAGCTTAACTACACTCTGCGCAGACCTGGACTCCTCCAGGCCGCAGTGGCTGATCGTGTTACAGCCGCTAACATCCCCGACCCAGTAACACACTCCTTCCTGGTCGATGTACAAGCCCCAAATGTGATTATCCTGCTCACACACACGGCTGAGGGCAGGAGGAAGGTGTTCCTGCCTTCAACCGCTGAAGGTCAGACAGCCTCTCAGACAAATGTCATCTTTGTTTTCAGAATATTTTTCAAGCTGTTGCAGCCAGAAAGGCAGATTAACATGAACCGTGTTGCAGCGATGATTTGCATCCAGCGCCTTCCCCTCGTTTGGAAACACATCATCTCTGCAGAGAACTGGACGCCTCCTCCTTTGATGACATCACACGCCGCTCTGACCTCGTGGTTTGGTGATTTAAGATCTTTGTGGTACTGTCACTACAGTTTACAGAGTACTCCCTCCTCTTTACTGTGTTTCTCTCCTTTGTTTCACCTCGTTGAGGAAAAAACTCTTTTTAACATCAAGTTTCAATCAAAGGCAGGAACAGAAACACAACAAACAGAAAGCTGAACAAATAAAGGTAAAGAATGGAAAGAACAAAGAACGATCGGGACTGAGACGTACACATGTAGTGGTGGAATGTCAGTAAATATATTTACTCAAGTACTCTAACTGGGTATTTTTAGGCCCTTGTACTTTCAATAATTCAATTTTATGTTCATAAACATAGAAATACTTCATAAATATAACAAATATGATTCTATATCAAGCTAACCAGCAGCATGTGATTATAAAACAATAATATTGTAATGAGTACTTTTACTTTAAGTGCATTTTGACACACTGCTCTGACTGTGAGTGTGTGTCGGGAGCGTTCAGACTCAGTAATCAGGCCTCAGCGTTCAGCTCGTCCAGCGCTGTGCAGCGTTCGCTAACACTGGCTCAGCGCGTGCCGCCGTCACAAACATCAATTGAGCTGTTAATGACAGCCTGTCGGCCGTTTTCCGCTCGCAGACCGCTTGTTATGCCGCTGTAAGTGAAGCCCTGCTGCCTGCTCAGCACTCGCTCAGGTTTCATCCAGATAACAGAGGAGTCGCCGTAAACTGGAGCGCTGCTATCGATCCAGCAGGAAACACTGACACGCTGAAGAGCGACTGATGGCATCAAAGAAAACTGCTGCTTCATGTTTCCTCTCGGGTCAGCTGCTGCTGTGCTTCAGTGCACCGATGAGCCGGGACGCAGGGCGGTTTCTGGAAAGCACCATGACACCACGACGAACACCACGACCACCGTACCTGCATGTGTGTCAGTGAGGCCTTCAGGGACACTGAGCCCATCTCAGGTGAACTCAGGAGTCTGCTCGCAGGCTGCATGACTAATGCTTCTCTGTCTGCTTCTGTGGCCTGAATGCAACACAATTAGCCCTACACACACACACACACACACACACACACACACACACGCACAGCCAGCTGCCTTTCACTCAGGTCTGTGTGGCTCATCAGGACAGCAGCAGTCAGCTCGTATATTGATTTGATTCAAAGCATTTAAAGCTTCAACACTAAACTGATCCAGTCCATTGTTTCTCAGGCCTTTCAGGTGAAAACCACACGACAATCCGCTTCATGCTTTAGAGTCACTGCACAACATGACCGTATGAGTGCACACAGGACCTGGTGACCGTGTGCACATAATTTGAGGTCATTATTTTTAAAAGATAATTAGGCCTTTGAGCAACTTTCCCATATATTCCAACTAAATTAAAAAAATGTTCTGGATTGAAACCATGACTCACACTTTGACCCCAAACTGCATTACAGCTCAAACTGTGAGTCATGAAACAATCATAGATGAGCTGAAACCCGCTCAGCTCTCTGCTATCACCGGCCACACGTGTTAGTGCTCAGTGACGTGTCGCTCATGTGACTCTGCAGCAGCTCTCTGCAGAATATCACAGCCTCAACTCTCACATGAAGCTCGTTAAATCAGAAATCTGACATCAGAGTAAAAATGTAAAAATCCCCTCATCTAATATTTAAAGGAGGTGAAGATGTGAATTTAAAGCAGGGGCTGTCAAAGCGTGGCCGGCGGGCCAACAGCAGCCCTCAGAAACATTTTGTGCGCCCCCTGAAGGTGACATTAAATCCATGCATTCACTTTAAATCATTTCATTTCAGTACTTTCACTTTAAATATCACAACAGGAAGCTGCTGCATCAGGCGGCGCCCTCTAACGAGCATCCGTCAGGTCAACGCCAGCGCTTGATTTAGGCAAACAACTCGGCACTTTAACGGGGAAGCGAGGCGGAAAAGCTGCCAGGAAAAAACACTGCACAGTTTAAAGAAAAGTGGATCGAGCCTTACTGCGTCAGACCTCAGAGGACTTAAACTGATCTGCCTCGTCCACAAACAGGTGAGAGCACAGATCTTATGACAGGTTCATGGAGTTTCCCGTGCTGGCTCCTTAAACAGGCCCTGATTTAAAGGCAGTGTCAGCTAAATGAAATACCTCTAAAGAACGCAGATGAACAGAGAGCAGCTTTACTGTAGCAGACGTTTAGCCAGGTGACCTTTGACCCTTGGCTGACATTTATCTGTCCGCGCAGTGCCAGTCAGGCTCTGGTTTGGGTGAGGAGAGCGAGGATGATACGAGGGAGAAGGAGGCCAGGGAAGGCTTCTGGATCTATTTTTAATCCCTCAGTCAATGTTTAATGCTCCTGATGGGCTTTGGTGGTGCGACTCCCTCCCAGCCAGAGGCTCGTTTAAACCCTCGCCTCTCTCCGGGCCGCGCTCGCTGGCTTTAACCACCGATTCAGCCCGCACGCCACGGCGCATCGTCCTCTGCTCGGCTGCACCGCCGCTCAGCCGCAGCTCTGCGGGTCAGACGCGACGCAGGAGGCGTGCAGAGCGGGTAACACGCCGCTATTTACAGGCCGGTTTGGATTCCACTGGTTTCACGAGAGGAGCCACCAACTGGCGCCATCGCGGGGAGTACCGCAGAGTCGTCTGTTAGCTAATGACGTGCGGCGCAAAGTGACAGGCGTGCTCTCTGGTTTTCAATCCAACAACCAGCACAAGCAGCTTCCTGCTTTACGCTGCATATTTAAGAATTTACGTTCTGATTGATTTAACGAACTCATCAACGAATCGCTCCTGATCCAGACTTCTGAATTTATGCAACTGCTGCTTTCCCCAGATGGAAAAGCAACCAACCAATCAGAGCTTCGCAGGTAGACTGAAGGATGAGGAGGTCCATTAAAAATGAGGACAGAAAAATGGAAACAGGAAATGAAACACAGCAGCAACAACAAGACGATTTCACTGCTCTGAGACGTCGTTAACACGTCGTCCATGTCAACTGGAAATGATGTCATGTTTAAGTATTTAAGGGAAAACCCTTAAATACTTAAATTTAATTGCCTGATTTTGGTTAATTTTCAGTGGTGCCTCATGTGACTTCTGTCTGTGACGGATAAACCTCTGAATCCTCAGCAGATGAACTCTCCCTGCTTCCACTTCACAAACTGAGCTTTTCTGGAGGCGCAGGAACATAACAGAGCGCTGAAAGCCTCAAACTGACAGCAGGGTTTCCTCTCATTCAGGCAGAGTTTGTCCTACAGGCTCTGCCTCCTGTCACAAACCGTTCTGGGTCAGCAGCTCCTCTGAGTTCAGGCTTCAGCAGAGAAATGATGTGCCCTTAAAACCTGTAATGATCCGAGCGCCGCTTTTGTTCTCCACCAATGAGCCGAAGCCGGGGAAAGCCTCCTTAATGACGGTGCGTGTCATTAACAGATGATTTGGAGGATTAGTCACGTTCATCCAGTAATGGTGAAATCCCACCGCGGAGCAGTGAAAAAGCTGGACGGGGAATTAACGCACACCAACGTGCAGGACGCTGCTTCCAGTCCAAACCAGGACCAGGACCTTCATGTAGGCTCATGTTCAAGAGTTAATAAGAAAAACTGATTTTCAGGAGCGAGATCAGCGGCTGAAAAAGTGACTTTCCTGCCTGGAAAGGATTGACAACAGAAAGAAGTGCTTTAATGGCGGCGCAGTTTAATCTGTAACACTGAGGCCGAGCTGAGCCGGGAACAATGGACGGACTAATCCTGCCTTCAAGAGCTTCTCTTAAGCTCCTGCTTCACACATTCACAGCTGTAAATATGATTTGTTGTGCGTTTGAGGGTTTTTGGAGGGAAAAACTAAAGTCAGCGCCAGAGCAGTCACAGAAATGTTTGTCCAATTTCACGTTACGCTGTCAAAAGAAGAATGAATAAATGATTTATACATTATTATTATTATTATTGTAATTCAACAATTACAATAGTCAATTAGTCCCTCATCACTGATCAGATCACAGTATTTAATATTCATTCCTGGTACTGAACGTAATGTTGAAAGCATTAGTCGATAATTTCATGACTAGTCAACATTAATTAATATGCAACAATTCTTTTAATATGAATGAATGATTTGAGTTCAGTTGTCAACCAAAAACGCCATATTAGCCGCTTTTCTTCAGCTGTCCTCTGTCTTTGTTTGGACTTGAAAAGACATTAGAAGATTTGGGGTTTTGTAAAAGTTTCTTCACATTTCACAGATTAAACTGTTAATTCAAAGATAATGATAATAATCATCGTCATACAGCAACATGAATCATTAATGTGCGCTCTATTATAAAAGTGTTTATTATAATTAGTCACTCGTCCTCGTGCCCTGTGAAAAAGCTGCATCACGTCTTCTGTCCGAGTAAATAAGACCAGTGTCTTCTCAGCCTGTAATTACTGCATTTCTGAGAGCGCCTGAATGCAGGAAAGTGCAGCCACAGGCTTTTATCTGAGCACAGTGGACTGAATAACTGGGCTGCTGAAGCTAACAGCGCTACAGGCCGTTAGCTCTGTAAAGTGGAAGCACGGTTAGCTTCCGGCTACATGTTGGGGAACAGGAGCATTAGATGGCGCAGAAGACGTGGTCGGTTTGCTCTGGGTAACAACAAATACTCACTTTTCTACTTTTCAGTCCCTCCTCTCTTTTATCTGTTGTGTCTCATTCATTTTTTAGGTCTGTTTTGTCATCTGTTCCATTTAGAGGCAAAATATTTCCACGGCTTCCTCTTGGGGGCTTCTTTGCATCACCTTTAAATCGCCTTTACTCGTTTCTTTCTCTGCATCTGATGTGAAACTCCGACAGATTTTGGCTGCTATTAAAAGCCCATCCTGTGAGCTCCCTCTCAAACGACTCGTTCTGCCGCTCTGGCTTAATACAAAGCAGAAATTACTGAGTGTGAGACATCAGCTCCGCCTGTTTCCCAGCAGCTGGAAGTCTCAGGGACACGCAGCCACAGCTGTGGGCGAGAAGCAGCTTTCCACTTTAACACAGAGGAACCACCAAGTTCAAGAAGTACTGAAGGTGCTTGAGTTTCTCCCAGGCGGACTCTGATCCAACGTCTGCTTCTGCCAAAAGCAAGGAAAGCTTCTGACAGATGTTTTCTTTGCAGGATGCCATTTGAAACTCTCCCTGTTGCTCCAGGATTTACACCCATATTTAAACTTTACTCTCTTTTAGCGGTCGCTTGTACTTGCTGCTGTGTTTATCGGCTACGTAGGCTAATTACACATAGCTAAGGATGGCGGCTGTCTAAGAAACACTCATAAATCTTGCTCTAAGGCTGAAACAGAAGAAAAAGGTAGCAGGGATGTGATGTTCTGGGTAGCAAACGTGATAAACCTGCTGTTTTTTTGGGAGATGCGGCACAGAAAGCACAGTTATAAATGCTAACATTGAAAATGGCTGCACTGCATTCAGCTGAGCTACTTTCAGGGCTCTTCTTTGTGTGCATCGTGGGTCTCTTCACCAGCATTGTGTGGGCTTGTTTTCCCATTTTTACCAACATTTTCAGCCCTTCAAACTCCAGCACAATGTGGCCCATCAAGAAGAACTGCACCTCTCACCGGAGACCAAATGTTAATGCAACTAAAACTAAAGCATCAAAACGCTCCCACTTCCATCCCTTTCATGGTATCGTACCTGCATGCATGAATCAATAATGCACATGTTGAGTGAAAACAACAAAAGAAAAGAGCATTTACAGTAGCGTACAGTAAGCTAGCTACGTTAGCATTAAGCTCAAAGCAGAGCTCAGTTTTAGTGGTATTTATACAGTATACAAACATCTTCACTGTCAGACCAACATGTATCTGTGGCCTTCATCTGTAATTAAACCGTCACTATAAATGTGTTGAAGGCACTCACAGCTGTTAATGTTTGAAGTCTTGACCTAAAATGTTGGATAAGCCTAAACTTTGAGCTGTCCAGGAATCACCAACAGCATCAGGATTGATCCTCTGGGGACCATGAATCTGTGCAGTTCTTTCTCTCAGGACTAATCTACGAGATCTTAACTGCGGCGCGATCACGAGTGTGCTCGTCCACCGTGAGACGAGTGCGTCATCTCTCCATGAGTGTCGGGTCGGGTCATGTTTTCACTGTTTTACAGTCACTTAACCTGTGCTGAACTCGCTCCGTCCGGCCTTTGAGATTCAAACGAGCCTGGATTCAAGCACCCGCTGCCAAAAAGCCTCCCTCATTAACTTCATTAAAACGCGGCCATCAAACATGGAGGAGCAGGTAGAAAGGGCTTCTGAAGGGCCACAATGGATAAACAGTCAGGCAGGAGTGCCCCCTCCCACACGCACTCATCCTTCCCCCATTTTCTGCTGCTGAATAATTCATGACAGGAGGTTTCAATTATTCATGGGAATAACATGACAAGAGCGACTGCTGTCTTCTCTGGGGAGAGGCAGTGAATGAATAAATGAGTGAATGAATGAGAGACTGAACGTATGAAGTGACGGGAAGAAGGAGGATCAGCGCTGAACTGCTGAGTCTGAAGACTTTGAGTCCAGTTTTGCTGTTGCAGACAGTCTTTGACATGTTTCTGACAACGTATGCTGGGTTTGAGACCAGCTGAAGGACTCGTCATCCATTTGTCTTACAGCTTTTCATCTTTGTCCAACAGAGGGACAAAATGATATAAAATCTACACTGCAGCCTGTGAGACGTCCAGATGTTCAGGTGCACCTGCAAAACCTCCAACAATTCAAACGCGGACAAATTGGAAATATTCACAGCCCAGAGGTCCATGTCTCCGCTGCGTCTCTAACTCTCGGCCCACGCTGAACCATGCTGACAGAAGTGGCCCTCAGCCAAACCTAATTGCATCCTGCACATTGGCCAGAGCAGCGTTGTCTAACATGATCAATCAATAACTGGCAGGTGATACATAATGCCTAATGACGGCTATGAGGAAACATCAGCTGGACATTTTATCTGTCTTCCCTAACGTCCACTGTATACCACATGCAGTGACCAGCTTGGTTCATGGAAGAGCTACCGTAATCTGTGTCGCTCGTCAGGTTGTGGTGATCTCCATGAAGCTTTTCCTCAAGAGCAGAGCGTTTCAGAACATTATTCACCCAGAAAGGCTCAGACAAACCTCGGCCCTCATCCACTCGCTACGCACTCATCAACTTCCTGTCTTACTGAGCAGTTCAGGAGCAGATGTGAGCTGAAATATTACACTGAGGTGAGCTGCAGGTGCCTGGTTCTCCTGTTACCTGCTGAACAATCATCAGACAGACAGGTGACTAAACTTTGACCCCTTTTCTGTGACTAAATTAGGAAAACCTCATTATCTCCTGCAGCAGCACTGTCACCAGAATAAAATGATGGCATTGTGGGATTCTGCAAACCAGCTCAGCGAGACCACTGCCCAGCAGACGACCCATGACCCCTGACCATGTGGCCTCTGACATGAACACACAGCACCAAATTAAAATCCAAAAGTAAAGAAACGTACAGTTTCTGCGTATTTATGGTGCGCAGAAATGTACAATGTCGACATGCACAAAAACATCGACCCTTTGAACTTTGAACATGTCATTAATTGATCAGACATTGATCTTCTTCACGGCTGTAAGGTCTGAATTACGATCCTGTAACAGTTTGAAAGAGCCTTCACTGATATTTAGCACAATAATTTATCCATACAAGCTTCTGTTTCCTCTGTAAAACAAAGCCTCACATTAGCTGGAGGACGCCGCCCTGAACGCCTGACAATGACGCCCATTAACTCTGACATCTTGTTCCTGCTCATAGAAGCTGTGAAACGTCCTCTCTTACCTCTGTGAATAGTCATGACAGAAGCTGCAGCGTCAGTGACTGAGGTCCAGCTCCTCGCTCGGCACAATCGGAGGTTAAACTCCCCAAAACACAAAAGCTCTCCTGCTGTTGGCTAGCTAACCTGACAGTCGTCATGGAAACGGGGGCTACCCTCCCCGCCTCTCCTCAAACACATCCATTCAGAGGAGGAGGTGTCGGTGATGTCACGTCGACAGAGGCGAGGAGAGAAGGTGTGAAAGGGGAGGGGGGGGGAGGAAGCGAAGGTGTCACCTGTCTGACTGGAGGTGGGAGGAAGCGTCAGTGGCACCTTTTAAAAGGTAACTGCAGCTCACCACAGCTGTGATAATGGTCCAACAACACACACAGATCATCTACATGATTTTATCTGGAGGTGAAAATGAACCTGAGCACACATGAACTGTTGGTAGTCATTAAGTCTGTAGACTGTCCTAAATCCTCTGAGTACTAACCGTCATTAATTCAAGCCAACTTCGTATCACGTCCATAGTCGATCATTTTCCTATAGGATAAGGAGGCTCTGCGTCCATACTTATGTGCTTTGAGCTAAATGCTAACATCAGCATGCTAACGTGGTCACAATGATAATGATGTGCTGCAGGTTCCATGTTTACAATGTTCACCTTAGTCTTAGTTTAGTGAGTTAGCATGCTAACGTGCTAATTACCTGATGATCGCGCTCACCAAATTTATTACAATTCACCTTTGAGGGATCAGTACCTGTTCAGACATTTCACCCTGAACCAAAAACATCAACCTCATGGTGTCACCAGGTGAAAAGTCAGGGAATCATAAATATCCTGAGGATTCATCAAGAACTGGCCAATCAACGCTGAAAGCTCCAGAGATGCACCAGTGTGTCTAAAAGTGTCTGTACTTTGATTTCTTGATGAAAATATTTAATTCAAAGATCTAAAATTCTGTAACTGATCTTTAAAACATCTTTATTTCATTCTCTTTATTTAGTGAAGGGGTGCAGGAGGTCTGTCTGTGTGTCCTGCTGCTGAAATCATTCCTGCATCTTGGTGTCTGTGATGAGGAGGAGGCTGAGGAGGAAGCTGGACTCACCTCTCTTGATGTGTTTGAGCTGTCGCTCCGCCTCGTCTCTCTCCTCCGTCAGTCTGTTGCACTGCAGGACGAGACAGCAGGGTCAACGCATTAGATCATGTTCCACCACAGACTGAGAGTACAGGCCACAGCTACCGCACACACGCACACACACACACACACACACACACACACACACACACACACACACACACACACACACACACACACACACACACACACACACACAGTGAGTCAGACACACACACACAGGCTGCACGCTAAGCTGCTACAACTTCATCTCGAAGCACTTTAAAAAGACAAACTGGTGCCTGAATCGATGAGTCAGTTATTGGTCAACCTACAGACGTCGGTGTTTGTAGTTTGTGCTGTTATTAAAAACATTAATGACTCATTTCCTCAAATTAGAAACATTAGTTTGTCCCACTCACACACTCCTTTTGTCAAGTCATTGCAGAAACAGATGTTACAGGTGTTTGCAGCCTCTGCACAGGTTGATTAATAACACAGAGGCCATATTTTCCTGCACTTCTGTGTCTGTGTGAGTCTGTCCTGCAGCTACAGACAGACAGACAGACAGGCAGACAGACAGACAGACAGACAGACAGGCAGACAGACAGACAGACAGACAGACAGACAGACAGACAGACAGACAGACAGGCGGACAGGCGGACAGGCGGACAGGCGTACAGCTGCAGACAGACAGACAGACAGGCAGACAGGCAGGGGGACAGACAGGGGGACAGACAGACAGACAGACAGGGGGACAGACAGACAGACAGACAGGGGGACAGACAGACAGGCAGGCAGGCAGACAGACAGACAGACAGACAGGGGGACAGACAGACAGACAGACAGACAGACAGACAGACAGACAGACAGACAGACAGACAGACAGACAGACAGACAGGGGGACAGGGGGACAGGGGGACAGGGGGACAGACAGGGGGACAGGGGGACAGACAGACAGGCAGGGGGACAGACAGACAGGCAGGCAGGCAGACAGACAGACAGACAGACAGACAGACAGACAGGGGGACAGACAGACAGACAGACAGGGGGACAGACAGACAGACAGGGGGACAGACAGACAGGCAGGCAGACAGACAGACAGACAGACAGACGGACGGACGGACAGACAGACAGACAGACAGGCGGACAGACAGACGGACAGACAGACAGACAGACAGACAGACAGACAGGGGGACGGACAGACAGACAGACAGGGGGACAGACAGACAGACAGACAGGGGGACAGACAGACAGACAGACAGACAGACAGACAGGCGGACAGGCGGACAGGCGGACAGGCGTACAGCTGCAGACAGACAGACAGACAGACAGACAGACAGACAGACAGACAGACAGACAGACAGGCGGACAGGCGGACAGGCGTACAGCTGCAGACAGACAGACAGACAGGCAGACAGGCAGGGGGACAGACAGGGGGACAGGGGGACAGACAGACAGGGGGACAGACAGACAGACAGACAGGGGGACAGACAGGCAGGCAGGCAGGCAGACAGACAGACAGACAGACAGACAGACAGACAGACAGACAGGCAGGCAGGCAGACAGACAGACAGACAGACAGGGGGACAGACAGACAGACAGACAGACAGGGGGACAGACAGACAGACAGACAGGGGGACAGACAGACAGGCAGGCAGGCAGACAGACAGACAGACAGACAGACGGACGGACAGACAGACAGACAGACAGGCGGACAGACAGACAGGCAGGCAGGCAGGCAGACAGACAGACAGACAGGCAGACAGGCAGACAGACAGACAGGCGGACAGACAGACAGACAGACAGACAGGCGGACAGACAGACAGACAGACGGACGGACAGACAGACAGACAGACAGACAGACAGACAGACAGACAGACAGACAGACAGGTGGACAGCTGCAGACAGGCAGTGATGGAAGAAGTGTTGGTAAGAATACCACAGCATGAAAATACTGCACTAGTAAAAATACAGAAGTGGAAATACTTGATATACTAGTATGCAGCTTGATATATAAGAATGAATCTAATGCTTTAAACTGATCGAATGTTTTACATGTAAACAGGCATGAAGATAAATGAAGTAAAAAGTGCATCATTTCCCTCTGAGATGTACTGAAGTGGAAGTAAACAGTACCTCAAAATAATTGCAGTACTTGAGTAAAACTGCATTAGATATCATCCAGTCAACTGACACATAAATCACAGAAGTCCGCTCAGGTCAGAGAAGACACGGCAGAGTCCAGATCAGGACTTTGGCCCTGCAGTGCGGCTCGACTGTACTTCCTGTACTTCAGGATCATCACTTCAGCTCTACCTGCTCCAGTTTCTTCCCCACCGGACAGGTGAAACTCCAGGTCCCAGGTCAGTCAGAGCTGACCTTGAGGGCGATGGGTGAATTATGAATTCGAAGGTATAAATGAATCATTTGCAGGAATGAGCTATCAGAACATGCCGGCCTGCATAATCTACACAGAGAGAGCGTTTATTTATCAAACTATAAATAACTGAATGCTGAAACACATTTTCTGAGTACACAGGGAGACTGTAAACATGTCTGACATGATAAAGAACTACTAAACACGGCGTCTGACAGCTGCCACTGAGTCTTCACACTTCATTTTCCGTGCTTGTCATTTTGGCGATATAATTCAGTGTTTGCACTGTTGTTCTTTGGTAAATGAAACTGATCTGTGACAAGAACTGAAGGAGGACGACTGCTGTTATTCTGAGATCCACGAACACAAACGTTCATTGTGGAACGTCACACTGTGCTTCTGTGCAGTATTTGTTAATAAGTAACACTTCAGCTGATGAAGGCACTCACGAATGAAGGCAGCAGAACATGAAGTTTGTGCTTCACTTCACAAAGCGAACCAAAACACTGACAAAGCAGAAGATCTAGTGTGGATAATAATGAGCAGCAGCAAACACTTCTGTCTCAGGAGACCAGGAAAGTGCAGCACTGCACCATCTTCTCCATATAAACACCCCCCCGCACTGCCCTTCTCCATCATCTCAAAATGTTGCCTGGCCTTCATCTGAACACCGACAGCCCATCGCTTCTGATAACAGGCCGACTCTCTCTGCCCCTGCTGACTTGACGGCTGCCCTACAAAAGGCAGAAAGGCCGTAACGACTCATTTTCACATCCACAGGAGCTGCTGGAAGGATCCCATGCTGTGCTATATTTAGGAGGAGCAGCTGTGGAGGAGCCTGCTTTGGATGTTGGAGGGAGGAAACTTGGGTGACAGCAGCAGCAGCTGCAGACGTCACTGAGGCTAACAGAGGCCGTCGACGCTCAAGGACAAACTGGAGGCTCATTCTTGACTTGGAAACAGGAAGAAAACTCAAAGGTGGAGCATTAAGCAGAGGAATCGTACGACAGCAGACGAGCACAAAATGTGTTTTCACAGCTCAAGTGAAAAAGTTGCAGATCTTCACGGTTTCTCTGAACCCCCGACCGTCCCTTGATATTTGCTTTCCTGCCGAACCCGGCGACATCTTTTCATCCTCCTTCCTCTCCCGTCTGCTCTCAGGTTAACGAGGGAAGGGCATCGTCAGAGCTGGAGCTCCTGCCTGTTTGCCTCCTGAGCGACCACAGTCATCGGTGGAGTATCTGCAGCGCCGCTGAGCTCTGCGCACGCTGCCTTTAAAATGGTAATTGGAAGTCGTGAAGCATTCAGTGACCTCTTGATCAGCAAATGTAACAGTAAACACAGAAAAAAGTCCCCCAGAAGAAAGAACTGAATGCGTGTACAATCATCTACTACAGATAATGGCCTGTATGCAGGATGCAGACTGACCACGGTCCAGTTAGTAACAAGAGGCTTCAACCCCCGAAGCTTCATCAGATTTAGACCAATAACGTCGCAGTCATGGTTTCTTAATGCCTAACTTTTTTTTTTTTTTTACCTTTGATCGAACATCTTCCTTCATTCAGTGATGACAAACGGCATCGCCACTCATCACACAGTTGGTCTTTCAGTGATGGCGTCAGGCTGGTCAGGTCACAGGTGTTTCATGTGTCACAGTCCAGCTCACGATTGGACAAAGAGGACAGACCGCACATGAGCTGTAATGCAACTTCTGTCTTTTATCTTTAACTTATTTTAAGCAACAAGAGAGACGATACTCTGAGCAAACCCACCAAATGAGTTTGAGAGGAACAGAATTCTTTGCTGGACACCACCGGTGTGTCCTTTGTGGCCTCTCGTATGTCCAGTGCAGGCTCACCAGCTGTTTAGTGATGCATCTGTGTCCACTTACAAAGCCAGGAAAAATCCCAGAGTGACCAAACTGTATTTAGCAGGTGTTAACATCCAGGTGGTCATCAGTCACAGCTAAACAGACCAAGCCGACCGATGAAGAGGTCACTGCTGTTTGTTCTTGTCAGCAGTCGGGACGTGTTGTTCATCCCAGGCTGATACAGTCTAATCAGTACACTCAGTGTGATTTAAATTCAGCTTTGCATGTTTGTGGTCTGCACGGTATCTGGATGCATCATCACGTGTATTTCCATTAAAAATGTCTTTGCATTCTGATCAGATCTTATTTTGGAAATTAGCTGGTGATTCTGGTGGACATGACACTTCCCCAGTCAAAGGAAGCAACGCCATGGACGGCATCAGTGGTTCCCACATGAGGGAAGGCTCGCTCTGCTAACAGGCTTAAGCTAGCAGGAAGATGCAGAGTCAGGCGGCCTCTCAGCTTGTTGGTGGTCTCACTGCATGGATCACACCTGCATGTTAACGTCAGATGCAAACGAGGCATCTGATCCACTTAAGAGCAGCACTTCTTGGGAAGCATCTCGTGGACGGATCATCACCCCCAACCTTCCCTAAAACCAGACGAATGCTGCACACTTTAGTCAAAATGTCCTTGAACCTCACACGCCCTGGTTTGAGTAATGACAGATGTTTCAAAGGTGCTGCCATCGGAGTCTCCGAATGGGCGTAACTGCGACAAATCCAAGCTGAGACACGCAGACGAAAAGGACAAAAAGGACGCTCGGCATCGCTCTCTCTCTCCTCCAGCAGCAGGAAGCACTTGGCCCACTTTCCCCGAGCTCTACCTGCAGTCTCACACACTGTCAGCTCAGATTTCCCTGAGGAGCCCGGCAAGGGCTGCGGTGCACCGGCACACGGCAAGGCACTGCCGCTGCCGGGGTGAGCAGTTCGATTCCCTGTGCTGCTCAGCGCGTACGGACACGCATGACCACGGTTTTTCTTTTTTACATGTAAACTCCATTCATGATCTAATGACACAGCAGACAAATCAAAGTGACTCACAAGCATCAGTTTGGTTAAGCTATGTTAGCTTAGCTTTGTTAGCAACATGTTGTATTCTCGCTTCATTCAATTCTTCTTCTTTGCTGGGGTTACTTACACCAGCTAGCCATCTAAAAACGCCTGATGGACATCCTCCATCAGGCCAGGATGGACGTCCCACCAACACATGAAGACTCTGTTCCATTAGCCAGACAGACGGAGAGAGTTTTATTTCATCCGTCTTTCTGAAAAGGGCTGAGCTTTCTGTCCATTAGGCCGACTGCCACTCACTCGATTACTCTCCCACTCATTTTCTCCAGAAATCTGTGGATTGTTTGATCTATAAAACAGTCCAGAGACCTTAAATCTGAGAACATGACTCTGAACATGTTTAGCTTGAAAACTTTCAACATCTTTTCATTTGAGCCCAAATAAAACTATGAGCGTGTTGTATAAACTAATCAAAGCTCCAAGGTCCACTTACGAGCTTTCAGCTGCATTTCAAGTGTTTCCCCAAAAAGCTCAAGAATAAGCTTGTTCAAGATGATTTTTTGCTTAGAAATGTAAAAAAAAGCTTATCTCATATACCTGCAGACGAGCTGGCAAAGCATTATGGGAGTTGTAGTTGTTGAATGCTAACAGAATAATTCACCTTTTGTCTTTGATTATGATACGCAGTGACTGGAGCAAGACACTGAGAGGGAAGCGCTTACATTCCCATTGAAATGCAGTGAGTGCCATCAGGTGAAGCAAAGCACTAACACACCCTCATGGTTGTGGGTTCGATTCCCAGTATCTCAGTAGCTACAGCAGCACTGACACTTACATGCATTAGGAGGCAAATTTACTTTGTAACACTGCAGCTGGAGCAAGGCAGGGTTGCTGGTTTCATTCCCTCCTTGCAGGACAATGGAGGGTGCAAGGCACTAAGACTGACTGGAGGAAGGCGGGGAGAGGTTAGCGGTTCCATTCCCAATGCAATGACAAGAGTTTCTCTTTATGTAGGTCAATGGGCGAGCAGGGCGTTAACACTTCTCTGGGTTAGATTAATGGGTTAGATTCGTAGAAAAGTAAACAGGTGGAGCAGAGCAGGGTTGTCGGCTCTATTCCCTCTTTGTAGGTCAGTCAGGAAAGCAAGGCACTAACAAGCACTGCGAAGGTGGAGGGTTCAGCTCCACGTTTAACTCATGCAGTGAAGCAAGGCACTGTTTATCCTGCAGGTTTAGGGATTTGATTTGATCCTTGCACATCAAAGGGTGCAGCTAACAAACACTACCAGGGTTGTGTGTTCAATTCCTGGGTGTGCAAAGCAAGGCATTACAGGAGGAGATGTGGGCTGACTTCCCACTGTATTCAAACCTTATACTGAGGTGTTCAGGGTAAAATCCTCCACCAAACAGCACATTAGAGGCACGTGAGGGACGAATGGAGGAAATATACTGAGGTATGAACTAAATATCACATCACACCTGAGGCGAGGCTTTTTCTCTGTTTTAGAGGACTGAATTCAGACATGCAGCCCAGAACAAGACTGCCTGCACATTTCTTTGTAAAAATATATTAAAATCCATTTAGAAATCATGTAACTTCCCCATGAAACCACCAAAATCTACCTCTCGTACACAGAATAATTTCTTCTCTCCGCTTAAATGGCGAGAAGAGGGCAGATTTAGGGAGGGGTCCGGCGCTTTGATGATACAATAACCTCCAGGAGAAGCCGGCCGGCGAATCGAGCCGGCAGGCATTAGCCATCTGAGCCGGGACACACACGGCTCTCTTCACACACCTTTCAAACGCTTCACGTGCAGGATACATTGGATCAGAGGCAAACGCTGGAGCTGTTTTGTGCCTTTTCTCGCTTTACCTCTGTTTGCATGTGCGCGTCTCTCTCCTCCCCGCATCCCTCCATCTGCGCGGATGATGAGCAGGGAAGCATTTCAGGAAAAGAGTGTTAAAATAATCCCACCGCAGACTTTTTCTAAGCAGACTCGGTTATTTCAAAGCAGCTGAAGCCACACAGAGGTCTGTTCTAGCAGCGCGTGTCTGGATACGAGCCCATTTTTTTCTTCCGAACACATGTGATGGAGAGGAGCTCGGTGCGCTGCTGCTGCTGCTGCCGGCGGACAGGATCCTCCTCCTCCTCCTCCCTCCGCTGCCAGCATCATCTGGCTCCCCTGAACCCCTCCTCCCGCCTCTTCCTCCTTCCTCCTCTTCCTCTTGTCTCAATGCAGCGGGCAGGCGGACTGAACCATTTGTGAGATGAGAAAATGTCAGACATCGTGAACTCTCTTTCGAGTTTAGTTTTCCTTCAAAGTCTTCAGCTGAGCCCTAAAATCATTAAAATCACACCGTTGTCATTTTTTGACACTTGGCCCCCATTGAAGGGGTTGGGGTGCGTTCCAGTGCTCATGGGAGAGTCTGACGTGCGAGGATTCAATCAGCTGCGAGACCGGCGTTGCATTCAAGGTCCGTTTTGTAGGAATTAAATTAAGTAATGAAAAGAATGACAGCCATTCATTAATTTTTAAATTGGCTTAATGTCGATTTAATAGTCTTTTTCATCTTTTCTCTTTTAATTTGCAAGAAATCCCCGACCGGTTGTTTTTTGTGTCTCTGAAATCTCCTTTGTGTGATAGTGGCCATGTTGTTCCCTAAAGGCTGTAATATCCTGCCTATGAGTGGGCTCAGTGATACAGTCTAGCTATTACATTAATTATTAACCTCTCATCACCATCACCATCATCATCATCATCATCATCATTTGAATTATAAATTAGGTTACAAACAGCCTGCTGTAGCGGTGGCCTCCAGCCTGATTTAAACCACAGATCACAGATGTCACATGCCAACATGGTGCCATGTTTAACCCTCAGTGTGATCTATTTACATGCAGATTCAGTAAAACCCTTTCCCTTGTTTCCTCCACAGACCTCAGATCAGCTGCAAAGGTCAGCCTCTGACACTGAGCTCCGCGGACACATTTCTACACAGTGTGATGCGTTTGCGTGTTAGTGTATTTTGGACAATAGCTGTACTACACCGACATCTAGAGGCGCTAATATGCAACTACAGGTGATTCTCAACCATTTCACCATCACATAGCCATTTTTATTACAGCCATGACGATAATAATTCATCAGAAATAACTAAGTTAATAAATAACTACATAACTTTAACAATAATAATAATTGGTGCCAGCTGCTGGTGGACTTCCGCAGGTGCAAACATTTTCCTCTTCCACCGATGAACATCAAGGAAATGGACATCTTAAAGTCTTAAAGTACCCGCACGTTCACCTGAACAATAAACTGGAGCCATCAGATCAGAAAATCCAGAAACTCTCAGCTTTAACAGCTCAGCGCAACCACAGCGAACAGAGTGCAGGCGCAGGTCACATGACTCTGCGGTCACGTGACAGGCTGTCTGTGCGGAAGTAAACACGGAAGTAACGACAGGAGCGAAGAAAAGCGGCTGTGGCTTCAGTTCTTGCTCATTTCGGGCTCGCTAACGGTCCCTACCGGCTCGCGGTCGCCTCAGCAGCTCGTTTCTGTCCCGGTTTGTGTCGGAATCTCCGCTCAGAGACAGCAGCATGGAGAAAATGTCCATTTTGACGGTAACTCTGAGCCTGGTGGCAGTTATAACTCAGGTAAACTGCAGCTCCTCCGCATGGAAGAGGGTCACCACGACACAGGTGAGACCACCGGACCTGATGTATTACCATAATATTCTGTTCACGCTGCTGTTTGTCCTTTAAAGGGTCCACAGCAGCGTTTAATCTGTAACCAGTGACTGATTGTCAATGTAAACATCAGTTATCTTCAGATAATCTGTCGACATGATAAAGAGGAAGACGCCTAAGCTCAGGTCAAAGTCCTGCAGTGAGCTCTGAAAAGAGATAAATAACTCAACCTTTTTGGTTCAGTCTTTTTTTTTTTTGAAGAAGGCAGTGAGGTGCGGCTGAAAGCTGCAGTAAAAAACTAGTTAGTGGATATTCAGGGTTTTAGTTCATTAAGAAAAACTGGATATTTGAACATTTTGGACCCTCCTAAAGATAACTGATAAACCTCAAAATATGACCCGTCACAGTATAATAATATCAATGACCTTTATTTATACAGCCTTTTAAAAATATGTCTTTTACAGGCGTGAGAACAAATAATAACAGACAACACATTAGCACGTAAAATACACGATAAATCACGTAGGAGATAAAGACAGGTGGTGCATTACTTCACTCTGGTTTCATGTCTGGGCGCGTTGAGTCTCAGAGGGCATGCAAACCAAGTCAAACCTGTCTGGAAGGTCGTAAAAACGTGCTAATGTAAAGCACAACGCTGAGACTCTGACAGGAGTCTGCGACTTCTAAGAAACAGCTAAAAAACACAGGTTGTGTCGACTGACTGTGAACGTGTGTCGTGGACAGATTCTGGGTTTCGACTGGAAGAACTGCGGGCAGCCGGACGATCCCGCTGTCCTGAAGACCCTGACTGTGTCTCCAGACCCGATCTCCATCCCGGGAGACCTGACGGCGTCCGCCTCCGGATCCACGTCTGTTGAGCTGAGCGCCCCCCTGTCTGTGAGTCCGCTGATCTTCAGCCTCTGAAGGCAGAGGTGTCAGCCGCTGGTGGAGGAGTTGTTGCTTGTTGTTGGTGCTGCTTCGTGAAGCAGAAGCAGGCGTGTCTGGATCTGCTGCTGATCCTGTGAGCTCCATGTGAGCAGATCAGACGCTGCGCTGCACACAGCCGTCAAGACAAAGAGCATTTCAGCTTTTATGGTTCTTTCGTTGGGTTTACTAGACAGAAGACAGAAAAAAATGAAAATGAACTGCTTTGTGTCTTTAATTCAATTTAGAAGTCTCATTTATTTCTTTTTCTGGAGACATTCTTTTCTGGTGACGACGGTCAAAAAATGTGCTCTGTGGCGTTGAACAGTTTCAGAAAAGCTCGTGAGGCTGACAGATTGAGGAAATGCTGCCTTCCTCTTCCTCACGGCTTCAGGTCTCGGCTGTTTGTCTCAGCAGAAGTAGGTCTGTAGGTCAGGTGTGACTGTAAAGTGTCAGTCAGCAGTCAAACAGCCTCTGCGCTGCATCATAAAACCATCTGATTTCACTCCTCTGTCATAAAAACGAGGCCTGAAGTGACGATTACACCGTGACACATTCAGCAGCAGAGCAAACAAACTGTCTGATAACTGCAGAGTTCGTTTCAGTTCTCTTCGTTCAGTCTCTTCCTCTCTTTACTTCTTATTTATCGTTGCTGACGGTCACTCATCACCTCACACTCTGCTGTCTCCTCTTCCTCTTTCACTCCTCGTCAGCTGAACGTGACCCTGGAGAAGGAGGTGGCGGGTTTCTGGGTGAAGGTCCCCTGTGTGGAGGAGCTGGGCAGTTGCCACTATCCGGACGTTTGTGATGTTCTGGACCAGCTGATCCCTCCGGGTCAGGACTGTCCTGAACCGCTGCACACCTACGGGCTGCCCTGCCGCTGCCCCTTCAAAGCTGTGAGTCTGACCGATGAGGCCACAAACTGTGTGGATGACGGATGGAGGAGAGAACAGATGAGGGTGGAGGGATGAAGGGTTGAGGGGCGACAGAGTAGGGGAAGAAGGGTGAAGGATGAAGAGAGAGATGAACTTAGTTATAAAACTTTCAGCTTCGACAGTGTCAGAGACACGTTGTAATTCTGCTGTTTACACTCAGCGTGAAGCCAAAAGGTGAAAAACAGTCTGTTATTTCCCCGCCGAGGCGGCTCAGTCCTCCAAAACTGTTAAGAAGAAGTTTATTCTCATCCAGCTCTGCATGAAAATCCACAGATTAACTCTGATAGTGATGATGTGCTTTATAGCTACATGATGTCTGCCTGGAGCACAGAAGGAAGAACGCCGTCAAATCATTTCCTGTTGCACAGTGAGTGAGTAAAAGATGACCTGATGTCCAAAACGCAGACAGTTAAAAAACTCCCCCCAAGCTGGGCGGGGCTAAGGGGCGACCTGACATCTGACCTCCTCAGTCGACCAATAGTGAAGCCCGTTAGAGGGCTGAGCACGCGCTCATAGACCTGAACACTCAGCACTAACTACTGTTTTTACAGCACAACTTTTTTTACTGAACCATTTCAACACATTTTAACAGCCGAACAAGCCCCCATTCAAGTTTACTGTTGGTGTTGAAGTCATAAGCTGTAACAGTCTCACCCTGTAAAAGGAAATATTCGCTCTAAGCGAGTGTCAAGCAGCTCCAGCGCGGCTGTAAAACGGCCACCGCTCGAGCAGAGCCGCCAACTTTCTGTGCTGACTCGGCGTTAGATAATGGAGGATGAGGTCTTTATAACTTCTGAAAGAAAAAAAAATGTCTGTTTTATTCCAGGAGCACATCAACTAAGTCGTTAGCTTAGCGTTAGCTTTAGCAGGAGGAGCCAGATTTATAACAATAATAATGATGATGAGGATGAAACTTTATTTATGCAGGTTTAAAAACAAAGCTGCAAAGTGCTCTTCATGGTCGAACCAGGATTAAAACTTTCCAGGATGTTCTTGTATTAAACATGCTCTACAAATAAAGTTTAGTTCCCAGAATGCCTCTGATCTGTAGGACTTCCTGTCTGCGTGAATGAAGCTGGAGCCTCCTCTCTCTCCTCAGGGCTCGTACTCTCTGCCTCAGTCCGACTTCTACCTGCCCAACATGGATCTGCCCTACTGGCTGACCAACGGGAACTACCGCGTGCAGGGCGTCCTGGGCAGCGAGGACAAAGAGCTGGGCTGCGTCCAGGTCGCTCTGTCGCTTCACTCCAGCTGAACCGGACCGTCCGGAGGGTTCAGGTTTTTGTTCACCTACACTGGGAAACAAACGCTGAAGTTGCACAAAGTTGTGAGTGTGATGGAGGTCACAGGGTGGACGAAAAGATGACGGACGGCGAGAAAAAAAGAACATTTCACATTTCTAAATTCACAGCCATTTCTCTGCATTCCTGCTGCTGCACATTAACTGCTTCACTTCACCTGCTGCCGCCGTTTAATGAGCCGACATGAGACAATGAAAGTGAAAAATCACAATGAAAAGTTTAATTTCTGTCAGAAATCGTCTCGTCTGCAGGAAGTTGAACAGATTCCTAAATCACAGTCAAACGATCGTCTGTTTTTACTTCCCCAGAGAGAGTTTTATGTTTTGGCTTCCAGAAGCTGAAGCTCAGAGCGGTCGAGGTCGTCCTCACAGGGAAATCTGATTTCATGTCGTTAAAGCCAAAAGGAAGAAACAACTAAACTTTTGTTTTTGCTTTCACGCTTGGTTGGAAGTGAAATCTGCTTTTTTTGCCAACACTTCTTTTAACATGTTCTCCAGTAATGATGAAAAATGTGCTTTTTCCTGCGTCTGATGCCTCGATTTGTGCTTTTCTTTAGAAATGGGGACGTTTGAAAAAAGGGTTTTTGGCCATTATTGAAGTTCTGCTGGGAACCAAGCAGCTCTGCTCTGCTTCATTAATGTACTCTAACTGGTAGCAGCCACAGTGTGAGAGATGTTATCTGATATTTTGTCTTTTCGTTTCATTATTCTGTTAATTTTTACCTTAAGAATAAGTGCCTGAGTACAGCTTTGGGAGGAAGTCCTTCATTTGCAAATAACAGTGAAATGAATGAGAGAAGACAAACAGAGAAACGTGTTCAGCTTGATATTAATTATTAATTCAGATTTTAATTTGCCAGAATGTTTCCTTGTTTTCTACAGTGTTGATGACAGTGATGGATCAGTTTCTGCACAGTGTACAGTTTTTAATAAACGCTGTCCTGTAACTTGTGTATTTTTTCACTGCAGCACTCATAATTAAAACCTCATTATTTTAACACGGACTGAGAGAAAGTTCTTCCTCGTTATGAGGAAAAAACGAGTATTTAAAGGTTCTGAAGTGGAAGCAGGAGGACAAACAGCAGGACAATGACCTGAAATGAGTTCACTGCAGAGCATCAGACTGAACAAGTCGTCTCTGTCCAAATAGCGTCCTGTCTTCAAAGGTTAGGGCACTTCTGCTGCCGCCATTAGTACTATTACCACCAACACTCGCCTAGTACCACTTCCAGTATTATTACCAATTCCACTACTGCTACTACTACTACTCAAACCACCACTACTACTGCTAGTGGCCTACTGTGAATGCTACTGCTACCACAACCAGTATTATTACGCCTATTACCGCTACTACTACCTCTGCTGGTACTACAACTCCTAGTACTCTTCCTCCTCCTGCCGCCTGTAATACTGTAACCAGTCTTCTGTTCATTAACTCTAAGATCAATACGCAGTGAGTGCAGCTCCATCCTGCTGCTGATCAGGACTGGTTCAGGATCATGAGTCTGCAGCTCCGTTTGTATCCACAAGGTGGCAGCACTCCTCTGAAAGTCTTCACATTGCTGCTGCTGTTACCCCGCTGCTCCTGCTGTCACTGCAAGTGCTACTACTGCTACATGCACCCATGAAAAACGGAAAGTACTTGTGTTCCTTTGTGAAGGAATGAGAATACCACAACATCCTGCTTTCTGTGTTCAGACAAAGACACTTGAGTGTGAAGTCAGATTTTCAGTGGCTGCAGCAGTGAATGTTAACAGGAAGCGGCAAACAGAGCAGAAAACAAAAGGAGGAAGGTGAGGAATTACACATGAAGGAGCGAACAAACGCTCAGGTCCAGGACATGAAATGAAGGCCTGTGTGCGCGCTGAACAACCTGCTCGGCGTCTGCAGACATCCAGACGTGAATGACTGCATCAGGATCTCGTACACATGTGTTTTCAGCCTCATGCGGGTTCTTTGAAACCGATGCTCCGCTGATGAAAAGCAGCTTCCGACGTCTGGGAACGTTTATTAACTGTTTCTGTTGTGGTTCCATCAGAGATGAAAGAGCGGCTGAGATAATGAACCTCCCCAGAAGAAACAAACCGCAGCGTCCAATCAAGTTTCAGAGGACCTCTCACCTCTGCGCCTGTTTAAGGTTTAATGAACGACCTTAAGCAGTGCTTGAATTAAACTACAAAAATAATACTCTGAACCAGCAGCAGCAGCACAGCATGTGACTCTGCTGCAGATGTAAATTCATACTTTTGTGTTTCTGATTTTTTGGGATGAACATAAAACTGGACTTTAATGTCATTTGGACTTTCAGAGACAGCTGCAGGCCACTTGTTCGTCTTAATCTCAGACAGGAAGTGCACTGCTTCAGAGCGAAGGTGATGTGGTTTCACTGTGAGACGAAACCCACAGCATGTGGGCTCCAGACACACACGCGCTGCATGAACAACAATAACACAATTCACAGTTTAAATTTCTTATACCTGCATTGTGTGATTTGACCACTAGAGGGCAGAAAAACTCACAGTCATTCCCATTGAACTTCTCAAAGTCTTCCCGGCTAACATTAGCAAACAGTGTTTTCTCATGTTAATGTGACTTTAGCTGGAAATTTAAGTATGTGTTTATTTTTTATTACTCGGTCTCATTTTACATTTAAACATCATGGACCGGATTGAAGTTGAAAGTGTAGAAATGAGCAGAATGAGCTGCTAATGCTGTCGGAGCGTGGCTGAGTTTTAAAGGCTTTAATGTGTTTTTCTCTCACATGCAGTCGAATTAAATTAAAACAGAGAGTCTTTGTGGATTCAGAGATTAAACCAATATATTATACGTATTATACAGTGTCTTCAGTCCCATGTGGACCACCTGACGAGCAAACTGAAGGTCATATGCTGCAGTGTAGAAGTCTGCCTCCACCTTAAATCCTCCTGACTGTATCACAGCTCACTGAGCTTCATCACAGGTGATGGTTTTTAATGAAGAAGTGTGACAGCGTGATAATGCAATGTGTGCATGTGGGTGCTTGATGGAATGTTAGTCAATGTGAAGCTCAGGTAAGTGCAGTTTATTTGTCATTAAAGCTAATTAACACCATTACTGTACTTTTTGATTTAGCCTGTAGTGCTAATGACACGTGTAATAAGTCTTTGAGCTGCTTCGTCTTTCACAGCTTATTCTGTATATCATACAGCAGAACTACACGCACACCAATGACACGCTCAGCAGTTTCAGTGCCTTGCTCAAGGACACACTGTCGATTAGAGACAAGCTTTTATATTAAATTCAGTTCAGTGTTCTTGTATTAACTCCCACATTAACGCCTGCTGAGGCTTTGGCTGTTCGCGCCGCCTGTTTGCACAAAGACGCTCTGAAAATCAACCTGTGAGATTCTTTTGTAAATCTAATAAGGACACAATGATCCTGATCACGAGATGAAAATCCACAGTGTAAATGTCATTTTCTCTGTAAATGTCAGCTAATGGAAACGCCGCCGCGCCTGCCCGGACGCTGTGTTTGCTCACACGTGTGAATGTGACTGCAGATGGAAATCAAATCAAAGTGCACGCGTTGTTTCTTTTTCAGCTCCGTTCTAAACTTTGATCTGTATAATTGGATTAAAGTTGAACGTGTTGGAGTTCACTGGTGCGACTTTAAACTGGTTTTATCTGGATGCTTCTGGCTCAGCTCTGTGTGCAGTTTATTAGGATACAGTAGAACAAATTTCCAACTTGTTCCACTGATTGATTTTGAGCTGCAGACTCTCTAATAGTTTCAGTCCCCTGCACAAACTAACGTCCGTACATTTGCTTAGAAATTAGATTCGGGCTGCAGAACTTCCCTGAGAAACATCACAATTTTACATTACCTTCAATATAAAACTAATCAGGTGACAGCTTTCTGTACATCCATGGGTGCACTGCAAATAGGAACTGCTCATGGTCAATTCGGCATTATCTGCAGAGCATTATGGGAACTGTAGTTCCAAAGTTTAGATCAGTTTATGTTGCACTATAAATAGTTTTTTGATGTTACAGCCATCCATAGATGTTCACGCCTGCTGCGTGTATATTTAATGCGAGTGTGTGTGTGTGCGTGTGTGTGCGTGTGTGTGTGTGTGTGTGTGTGTGTGTGTGTGTGTGTGTGTGTGTGTGTGTGTGTGCAATGAGGAGGTCAGTAGGTCTGGGTGAGGTGGAGGAAGATCCACAATCACAGGAAGAAACAGTGAAGCCTGCAGACATACACACAGACCTGTGACGTTTCCCCGTCTGCACTTCAGCGTCGCCTTCACTTCACAAACAGTATAAATTCACTTTAACGTGACGGTGCAGGTTTCTTTAAAAGCAGATTGATTTAATGATGTGAAATGAGGACTGTGCTTGTTGCCGCTTCTGCATCCAGCTCTGTTTATTCCCAACAAACAGGAAACGTGAAAGGCATCATCAGCATCGAGCTGCCAGACATTCGTTCCACAAACGAGCTGAAACAGACGCACGACGTCTGAGAGAGGAGAGCCGGGAGAGGACGTGGAGCGTGGAGGAAGGAGGACGCCGCAGAGATCACTGTCACAGATTGTGAGCGTCATAAACAGACGTAACAAGATCAACAGCACATGTTAACATTAATACAAGGGTCAGAAATAAGGCCGCTCAACACACGACCTCAGATCTGAAGCAGGCTCTGAGTGAACTCATCTTTTCTCTTCTCCTTTTCGTCTTCTTCATGTTCTCACTCTTCGTTCTCTCGTCTCCTTTTAGGTTCTCTCCTCTCTTTGTTTCTTCTACTCTTTCTGTTCCTTTTATCTTCTCTTCCCTCCTCTCCTTATTGTCTCTCCTTGTTTCCTTTTCTCTCATTTTTCCGTCTTCTCTCCTTGTTTCATCTCTTTCTTCCCCCTTTCCTCTTATTTCTCCTTAGTTCATCTCCTTGCTTCCTCTTCTCTCTTCCTCTCCTCTGCTCTCCTCTCAGCACCTCTTCTGTCTCGTTTCCTCCTCTCCTCTCCTCTCCTCTCCTCTCCTCTCCTCTCCTCTCCTCTCCTCTCCTCTCCTCTCCTCTCCTCTCTTGTTTACTCCTCTCCTCTCCTCTCCTCTCCTCTCCTCTCCTCTCCTCTCCTCTCCTCTCCTCTCCTCTCCTCTCCTCTCCTCTCTGCAGGACATCCTGTTTCTGACCTCCACCATCAGGCTGTTTCCTGTCACAGGAAACCCGTCCACAGATGCAGGAGAGGAGGCGAGGGAGGAGGAGGCAGGATGAAGAGGAGGAGAGAAGGAGGAGCAAAGTCTGCAGAAATGTTTATGGGGGGGGGGGGTGATGAAGTGGACGAGGGGAGGAAGGAGCAGAGAGGTCAGAGGTCAGCATGTAAACAAACAAATCAGCATTTCAGTGGGACAATAGAGGTGGAGGTGAACGGGTTCAGCTCGTCACTGATTGGGTGTCAACTGACTCGTGTCATCACCTGTTGTCATGTGGGATCCACCAATGAGACGACGGCTCTGACAGAGGGTCGTGGGTGAGTTAAAGTGTCAAACTTTTTTTTATCAGTTTATTTCTGCTGCTGTTGTGTCTGAATTTCAATCAAAGAAATCACTATAGATTCCTGAAATAACCTCGTAGCACTCACAGCCAATGGTGGTCAGCCGCTAGCCAGCATGCTAGCAGATTAGCTTGGCTAACCCTGTTAGCTATCTGACTCTTGTCTCGCATGTTGTCTCAGCAGGAACAGTAAGGCGACTTTGGTTGGTTGTTATTGTCAACAAATCCTATGAAAAAAACCCAAACCGACACTGTGAGTGTGTCTTTAAACACTTTCTGACGTCTCGACTTCAGCTTCAAGCCCATTGATCCCTGAAGACGCAGGGAAGTTCATTTGTTGGGGACTATTTTCAGCAGTGGATTTGGTGCTCTGGTGAGTATTTGGTTCAGCTGGACGGTGTGTGTGGGGTTGAGTCAAAATAAACTACAGAGTGTGTGTGTGTGTGTGTTCATGGTAATGAAGGCACATGTCAGCCAGTTCAACACTGATGTGTTTGGAATAGTTTTTGGACAACAATGGAGCTCCAAAGGCCAGCAGAGGACAACAGCTTCGACTTCTGCAAATTAGATTATGAGACGACTTTAATCCAGGTCACACTGCACAAAGCTAATATGAAAATGAATGGAGACTTCACACACACACACGCACGCACACACACACACACACACACACACACACACACACACACACACACACACACACACACACACACAGTGTATCCTTTCACAGAGAGTGTGGTATTTGTCTTCTTCCACTCTGATCCTTATCTGGCAACATGTGGGTCAGCAGATCAGCTACATCCTGCTTTTAACCACACACACACACACACACACACACACACACACACACACACACACACACACACACACACACACACACACACACACACACACACACACTTTTTTCAGATGCTTTCAGCGAGGCTTCAGGCCAAACATCAGGTGGATTTACTGTTGCAGTGCTAATGGCTGCTAATGAGGTCACATACAGTTGCAAACACACACACACACACACGTTCAGGTGAAGCTCTGGCGCCACTTTTCCACATGAAACCCACAATAAATTGTCTTCCACGGGCTGGAGGCAGGTGAGAAGCTCCTTCTGGGAACACTGGGTTTAATGAACGTTACTAAACAACGTTCCCTGGATGTTTAAACGTTATTGTTATGTTGCAAAAATGTTCTGGGAAGGTTACTTGAACGCTTCACTTAATGTTCTGTAGATGTTAAAATGCCCCAAAAGTTTCATGAAGTCGAGGTAATAGAGAACACAGAAAGTCAGCTGACAAAGATAAAACACAACAACAAAAACAACAGCAGGAACAATAAAAGCTGAGCGCTCGTCTGCAGGAAGAACAAAGACAGTGTGACGGACAGGTGGTGGATGAGAGGACTGTTAGTACTGAGAGCACTGATTGGATAATTGAGAACAGGTGATGATAAAATTGGTGGAAAACCAAACAACGACAGGAAGTAAAACACACAGGAATGCATTAAGGAGAGTTACTACAAAATAAAACAGGAAATGCAGTTAACTAGATTCCAGGCACATTGTCACACAGCCACACACACATTGCTTTTATTTGGCCAACCCTTTATACAAAACAACATATGTTTGCAAAGAGGACTTTCTGCAACCTGAAATCATGAAGGACCATTCAAAGATATCGAGGATCTCAGCCAGCTGACTCCAGACTGTGGAGCAGCTGTGCAGATAAGGCTGTGTCTGCCACTGGTTTTGCATTGGCCTCGAGAAACACGAGTGTGATCTAAAGATCAGTTGAACAATCCAATCAATGCAGCTCAGTGTGCAGTCAGCTGACCCAGAATCAGAATCTGAAACTACGTTTTCACATACAAGGAGTTTGACTTTGTGTTGTGAAGCATAAAGGTCAAAATATGCAAAGCAAATACAAGTTGCACAATATGCACAGTATATATTACACAGTACTACTTTCGTTACTCATAAGAACTGCCATGCACAGATATTGTGTGTGTGTGTGTGTGTGTGTGTGTGTGTGTGTGTGTGTGTGTGTGTGTGTGTGTGTGTGTGTGTGTGTGTGTGTGTGTGTGTGAGATAAAGCAGCATGCTGTGATCTGTCGTCTGTTGCTTATCAGCCATGTTGGAGGAGAAAGGGCTGAAAAAATGTTCACCTTCACCACAAACTTTCCTAAATCGTTGCAGCTGCTGCAGATGTTCTTCATCCAGTCGTTTGGTTCTTATTTCAGTTTTTCCTTCCTGTAGAAACCTGTAACGTCTCATTCATACGTTTCCAGCTGCTAAAAAAAAAAGAAAAACAACTACAAATTGTATTATGAATGAAAGCAAATGATGGAGCAGTGAACGAATGAATGTTTGACTGTAAGTCTGGAGGTGAAGAAAGCTGTCGGTGCTCGCAGGAAGATGGATGCTACGTGCTGTCCTGACCACACAGGCCTTCATACAGGTGGTGGATTAATTGGGAACAGACGTGTTCCTGTGTGTGTCTGCAGAAGCATTCGCTTCCTGTAACTTATTCAGCTGGGAGTGTAGTCTCTCATTCACTCTCTCTCTCACACACACACACACACTCACTCACACAGGGCCAGTTGATTGGCTGCAGACAGGAGATTGATGGTGTTTGTTTTGCTGATAATCTAATCTGATTGGCTGACCTCTGCTCTGCCTGGAAGATTCAGGTCTGGGTCTCCTGAACAGGCGACTGCAGACATCTCAAAGGTCATTTGGAGATCATTTCAAATATTTCTACCTCTGTGTACGATGTAGTTTTATATATTCAGGGATAATAGTAGTAATAGTTCTTGAGGAGTTTGAATCTGCTTTTCACTTCCCGTCCTGAACCACTAAGACAACATTCAGCAGACTTTACAAAGTCATTTTTGTGCCTAAACTTGAATTAAATTTAAACTTTAAAGGCTCCTCAGATCACCTCTGAAGTTGGGAAGACTGGTTTCCAGAGCAAAACAAGCTGAAGCTGGAGATACTCGTTCCCTCGCTGATCTAGCTGTTCTGACGTTATCTTGTTGTATTATGTTGTATATTTCAGGAGAAGGAATGAGACGCAGACCAGGGACTCTGTAGTCCATGTTCAGGGACTCTAACCCCGACCAGGACACCTCAGAGTTTTTGTATTTTGCTAAATCAATTTTCGTTTTTATTCTCTCAAAGACTTTTTAGCTGTTATCTGATGTTCATTTTATCCTCTCTGATTGAATTTTGTGCTTTCAGTTCGTCCACTAAACCAAGTGTAAATGTCTCATATATTTACCGTCATCCCTGTCAGTGATGCCTTGCTCTTCTCTGTCGCTGTCTCCTCAGTCGTCCGTCTCTCTGTCTCTCTCAGTGGACGTCTTTCGCTGGCAGAGGACAGTGCTGATGTCTTTATGATTTAAACAGTCCTCCTCCCTCTGAGCCCAGAGGAAAGTGATACGCTTGAACATTCCTCAGCCTGATTCGTTCTCAGCCTGCAGGACATTCAAGGGACCAAATGAAAAATAAGCGCAGTGCATGCTGGGAAGATAAGTGTATCTGCAGCTGTTGAGTTCAAACTGGTTTTAATGGTTTTCACTTGGTGTCTGCAGGTTTCTAATCCAACAATAGCGAGCAGCTCAAACAGAGGAAACAGAAATAAACTGCCATGCAGTATTTACACCTGGAAATCTGTGTCGTACGATATTTTCCTCGTCGTCTTTTTGGGGCTTTGCTCGAGTTTGCAAACTTCCACTTTAATTTCTATTGAGTTCCAACTTCTTGAAGAAAAATAAATCTGTTAATATCTTACAGAAATTACATGAAACTTGCAGAAACTTCACAAACATTTACATGAAACTTTTCTTAAAGCCATAAATCTGCAAATCTTTCATGCAAACAAACTCTAAATGGATCAAAGTGACAGAATCCGTCTTCTGTGCATGCTGTCTATCCGATTGACTCGATACAGACTTACTTCACGAGCAAACCTTTAATTGCAGAGGAATGACTGAGACGAGCTCCTGCCATGGTTTGCTAGAAATGTTTTGACGTGGTTGGAGATGAATACTGCAGCTCCTTATAATTACATTTGGGAAAAAGCTGGAATGCGAGTTTTCTCACATTAAGGACAGACTCCTGAAGTTCCAGCATTCACTTCATAGCTGGCTGAATCTTCAGGGATTGTTTTTCCCGAGTCAAAACAACCATATCATCTCGGTCATTTCCAAGGACATTACAATAAAAACTACTGTTTGTTCAAAGAAGAGAGAGCTGTCATTGTGTTGGGCATCCTCAACCGTTTTTATTTCAAGAATACACAGTTATAATTTACACACTGAGCAAAAAGCCTGTCTGCTTTCACAAAGCACAGTGTTAGAGATGACTGAAGGCTCTGAAATTGTTGGCGTATTCATGATGACCTGTTATCTGTATTTGTATTTTCACTGTCAGAAGCCCAGACCACACGGCACTGCGATGGAGTGCAAATATATGTTGAGTTCAGCCCCGCTGGGATTTAACCTCACACAAATTTCCCAGATGATTTAAGGGCTCAGACTTGAGGTTGTGATGAGTTTATGCAGACTGGAAGGGGGAGAGAAGCTTCGAGTGACACAGCGGCGGTGTCGTGTTTCTTTGAAAGCACTCCAGAGTTGTGGCGAGTTTCCTCAGGGCAGGAGGGCTTTTCTTTGTGTTGAGTCTGGAGTCATTTGCATATGACCCTCCTCCTCCCTCTGGATTGGCCGGGGCCCCGCTAGCATGTGGAAACACACATCCAAACTTTCTCAGTCGGAGCAAAACTTTTCTGAGTTGAGGATGAAGTGAGAGGCAGGACGCCAGCAGCTGTATCAGTGAGTAACAACAGCAGGCAGAGAGAGGCTGCGAGCGTATGAACAGAGAGAGGATGATTTCTTAATTACAGCTTTCTAGAACTGTCTCCTGACCAGGCTGGAGGATTATTTTTTACTAGGTATTTGCTTTAGAAAACCAACCACTTTCTCCACTTGGTCTGGTTGTGATTGTTTTTGTGTGAAGAAGCTGCAGATTCTTTGGAAGAAAAATAGGATTTGATCATCTTTTTTTGATAATGTGCGTGATAGTTAGATGGGATATTTCTCACTTCTATTTCAAAAGAAAGCAGTTTTAAAGTCATTTTAAACTTGAACGAAAAAATATTCCATCTCCTTTTCTTTTAAGTGGTTTTTAGAAATGTCTGTTTAGTAGTCAGGAGATTATTATTACTTCACATCATTATGCTGCTGGCTCTGCTTCTGGTTCTGAGTCTTTGCTCTGATGCTCGCTCCTCTGAGCCATCGTCAATAACTATCCAGTACCGGGTTTGGGAGGAGCAGCCTGCGGGAACCCGGGTCGGCCGTCTGGTGGACGACCTCCGGCAGAGAGATGAAGGCGGGTCTTTGGAGGATTTCCAGGTGGTGGAGCACGAAAAAGCCCTTCCCTTCTCCGTCAGCACTCGAGACGGGGTCGTCTCCACCCAGGGCCGGCTGGATAGGGAGGAGCTGTGCCGGGGGTCGGACCTGTGCGAAGTGGCCTTCAGCGTCCTATACAGGAAAAGTGGTGCTGTGAACTGTTTACGGGTTCGTGTGGAGGTGATGGACCAGAATGATCACAGTCCCAGCTTCCCCAGTGCGGTGCAGGAAGTGGAGATCTCTGAGACAGCTGGCCTCAGGATGCGAATCCCTTTGGACCGGGCGGTGGATCCTGACGCAGGGCCTAATGGCCTCCAGACCTACTCGCTGTCTGTCAATCAACACTTTGCTCTGGATGTGACTGTTGCTCCAGGTGGGACAAAGCAGGCAGAGCTGGTGGTGATCAAAGAACTGGACAGGGAGGTTCAGGCCTCATTTGACCTCACACTGGTGGCATGGGATAAAGGGAACCCTCCCAGGTCTGGGAGCACATTAGTCCGTGTTAATATTCAAGACTCAAATGATAACAGCCCTACGTTTGAGGACAGCACTCCAACTGTGGAGCTACCTGAGGATACAGCTCGTGGGACAACCATCATCAACCTGAAGGCCACTGACCCAGACCAGGGTGCAAATGGGGAGGTGGAGTATTCGCTCAGTAAGCACACACATCCGGACGTTCGAAGGCTCTTCTCTGTGGATCCACAAACTGGAGCGGTGAGCCTCATTGCACCTCTGGACTATGAGGTCAAGCCCTCTTACGAAGTAATCATACAAGCCCGTGATCATGGACCTAATGCGATCCCCACACACTGCAAACTGCACGTCAAACTTACAGACGTAAATGATAACGCACCAAGGATACACATGACCTGGACTCCACCCAACTCACCTGTGGCGACTGTGCTGGAGGGAGCACAAATAGACACTTTTCTAGCTCTGGTGATGGTCTCTGATGCAGATTCAGGACAAAATGGCAAAGTTACAGCACATATTCAAGAAGGATCGGGCCCTTTCCGTCTTAAACGTATTCATGGTGACAATTACATGATTGTTACTGATGGCCTTCTTGATCGAGAGAAGGTAATGCAGTATAACATCACGCTCCTTGCCCAGGATTATAGCGATCCTCCACTGTCTTGTGTTAAACACTTGCTTGTCCATGTCCTGGATGAGAATGACAACGCCCCTGTGTTCTCCACCTCCCTCTACAAGGCATCCTTTGAGGAGAACAACATGGCAGGCTACCAAGCTCTCAAAGTTGAAGCCCATGATGTAGATTTGGAGCTCAGCGGAAGGGTGTCCTACTTCATACGCAACTTAAATGAAGCAGAAACTGACACACAATCTTTCTCCATCCACCCGACCAGTGGTGTCATTAGTGTCCAAAGTCCTCTGGACTACGAGGAATCCCACACCTACTCTTTCATTGTGGAGGCCGTTGACCAAGGCCATCCACCTCTCACTAGCACGGCCACAGTGCAAATCGACATCCAGGATGTGAACGACAACAATCCAGTCATCAAGGAGCCAAAACCCAGAAAGGGCGTGGCCTCTCTAAGTGTACCTGTCAATGCAGACAAGGGGGAGATTGTGACCGAGCTGGGGAATGACATGGAAGAGGGATCCACCACTTTGCCGATCAGTCACACAGTCAGAGAGGGATTTGTTGGATTCCTTGCATCCACCATAAAGGCTGAAGACTCGGATGCGGGGTTGAGTGGACAACTCAGCTACCTCATCACTGATGGAAACCCACATGGACTGTTCTGGTTGGACCAGGATACAGGCCAGCTGTTTGTGAACACCACAAATGCTACTGAGCTAATTGGGAAAACCTTTAAGGTGAATATTGCTGTGTCTGACATGGGCAGTCCCAGCCTGACCACCGAAGCGACTCTGGAGGTGACTTTCATCAATCTCAGGGACCATCTGAAGAACTCGTCACCTGGTAACCGAGGGCAGCTCAGCTTCACCATGATGATGGCAATCTGCTTGGGCGCTACCTGCCTGTTGCTTCTATTGGCCGTCGCTTTGGTAACAACGTTCTGCCGGCCAGAGAAACGTGACAACCACGCTTACAACTGCAGACAGGCCGAATCGACCTACACCCGCCATCCACGGCGCCCGCAGAAGAACATCAGGAAGTCTGACATCCAGCTAATTCCTGTCATCAGAGGACGAAAGGAGGAGCCTCCTGAGGATGATAGTGAAGCCCAGCCATTGGCTCCATTACCAATGATGTCAGAGGATCAACAAACTGACAGACAATACACCTTAACGCCATCAGTCATGAACACAAGTTTCCATTCCCAAAGTTACCCAGAGGGGGATGCCACTCAGTCTGTCACCCACCACTGCAGAACGCTTCGGAAACCTGGGAATATTGAACTTGATGGAGCTTTGCCTCTGACACCTGCCACGTCATACCGGACTCTCCGGAAAGCCAGGAACCCTTCATCATCCTCTTCAGTCTCACATTCGAGCACCTTGAAGCGGCAGACTCGTGCTGATGGGGAAGAGGCAGAACCGCTGTCTTCATCATCCCAGGCGACTCTCAGGAGGCCAAAGACCTCAGAGGGACGAGGGGGGCACGATGCAGAACATCAGCAGATGCTTCGGAACCTGGTTCGACTGTCCATGGCTGCGTTTGGAGACTCCATTGAGCTTTCGTCCGCTTCCCCAGAAGTGCAGGTGAGTTGCAGTATCTTACCTATTCTTATCTACTTCTTTCCAACAACCACAGTAATAAATTTTTATTCTTATTCCATAGTACCTGTACCTTAAACTAGGTAGTTCAGAATTGTATTCATCAAAGTGTTTCTGTTCACATTTGTATTCCTGTGTACATTTATTCTCACAGAAACGAAGGCTTTAGTTCTTACACTGTTGTCCTTGTAAATGATGTTTTTTAGAAAACAATTAAACTTATCTTAAGCAAAAGAAAGACACAAATAAGTTTCCATTATCTTATGTTATGTATGCGGTTATAAAGATGGATTTCTGGAGTTGAATGCAGTGCATGCTGGGAAGTAACAAGCTTGCAATGTCTTTTATAGGAAACATTATTAATTGGGTGGTAATGAGTGCTCGGTTTGCTCAGTTTTATTTTACAAGCTGAAACTCGTGATAACAAGTTCTGAAGCTGTTTTCAAGGCAGAAAAACTGCAAGTTGATTTGACAAATACGTCCATTTACATTGCATTAATGATTTAACTGAAGGTGCATGATGATTTTTTAATGTCTTCTTATTTACATTCTGCTGCTGGCTCTCATTTCAATGTAATTTACCTCCATTTAAACTGTGTGATCACATTTATTTCAACATGTGCTTACAGTTAGTGTTGGAGTAATTAAGTGTCCCCCTGCAGGCTTTGAGATTAATCTGAAGTGAAGTCCATTAGAGAGTAGAGAGTACGAGCCCCCCCAACCTACTCCGCCAACACACACACACACACACACACACACACACACACACACACACACACACACACACACACACACAGAGCAGCTTCCCTTACATTTTCCCAGCAGCCTCTCTGCTTTTTCAGCCTCCTGTATGATGACTTACTCAGACAGCCTGAAGGCTGGAGTCGGGTGGAGGTGTGTGTGTGTGTGTGTGTGTGTGTGTGTGTGTGTGTGTGTGTGTGTGTGTGTGTGTGTGTGTGTGTGTGTGTGTAACTAGGTGACAGATGACTGTGAAGCAAAAAAGCAGTGAGTTTATTCAGGTGCTCATGTGTCAGATGGTAATCCCCCCTGAGAAACTCCGACTGGCCTTTTTACTGAATATCGCATATCAGATTTATATTGAAACCAGGAGAGGAAGAGGAGGAGGAGGAGGAGGAGGAGGAGGAGGAGTGAAGCCTGTAGGATGGGGGGTCTGAGGAGGGTGGGGTGAGGCCAGCTAAAGTAAGCTGTGAGCTGTGAGGTGTTTGTAGTGTAAACTAACACCACTCCGACACGCTGCTCTGTCACTTACAAATGACCCAAAAATCACTTTTACGGAGCTGCAGCCGGAGGGAAGAAAAGCAGCTCAGGATAAAAACAGCAGCTCGCAGCACAGAGCAGGATGTTCAGCCAGAGCGCAGCCTGTCAGCGACGAAGCCTGCGTGCACACAGATTTAACCAGCAGAGCAGGACTGCACAGTGACCCCAAACACAGCAGAGCGCTGCTTCATCAATCCCTGCTTAAGTGAGCGGGCAGCTCCGTGTCATCAGAGCGAATGTGTGATAGGAGTGTGAGCTTTACTTCATGGTTCATGTTTCAAGGCTGTGCATCTTTAGGCTTATCAAATCTAAAAACCAAAACATGCTGGTGGAACCACTCAAGACTGAGTGCGGGGGGGCACACGGGTTTGGGTTGCAGGACAATCTCAATATGAATTAATCCTCAACAGGAAATAGTCCCCAGCTAATGTATCCCACCTGTTTGGCTGATATTTGCTAAAAACTACAGTGACCAGCCTTTAATATATTTGATTTTCATGGGATTTTAAGACAAAGAGACAAAATATGGAATTAAATCAGAATCAGAATCGGCTTTATTGGCCAAGTACATGTTCACATACAAGGAATTTGACTCCAGTTTAAACATCCAATGTACTTGCACAGGAAAGAAAAACATAAAGCTCAACGAGGACAAAAAGACAAAGAAAAGTGAAGCAGTGTAAAAATATAAAATAAACACAGTATGATGAGGCACTAAACAAACCATACAGTGAGTGATGAAGATAACATAAACAATAACCTTTAATATTAGTCATTATTACAGAAATCTGTCAAACTTTCATGGCATAAATACCCTCAGAGGGCACAGCTGCAGTATTTTAGTTAAACAAAAATGGGGCTACTTTTACTTTTCTTCATTTGGAGTGTTCAAGTCATATTTGACTGGTATAACAAATAATGGTGAATGGAAATCCCTGTTCAGGACAGAAACAGTGGATCAAAAGACAAAAGTTTGCTTAGAATATTTAGAAATTCATCACAACACCAAAATTCAGCATCACTTGTTCTGTGTCTGTGGGCTCCAACAGTACCTGACCAAAGCCGATGGAGCCACTGTAGAGCTTCAAACTGCCGATTATATCTAATAAACCCTGAAGAACGTTCAGATGCAACTTCACGATCAGAGAGTCGTGATTTCAGTCATCTTGGCATCAGAAACGCACATTTAACACTAGAAAAGCTGCGCTGGTTAAAACACAGACCCACGTCATTGAGGGCAAAAGCTGCTGCCAACGCCCAGCAGACAGAGAACAAAGAGCTCGGCCAGGTCCCACATCCTCACGTGAATCCCATTAGAGAGAGGAAGAGGCCTTTTTCTTTTTACCCAGCATCCCCCTCTCCTCCTCCGCCCTCCCAGTCGGCCCAGTTGGCACTCCTCGGGCTTCAGACGTTTCTTCTCTCCTCCCTCGAGGTTGCAGAGGAAGAGGCCTGCTGAACGCCTGCGAGGAGGGGGATTTACTGTTCACCTCCACCTCAGCACACACACACACACACACACACACACACACACACACACACACACACACACACACACACACCTACCTCTTCCATTTGTCCATGTTCGGAGCCCATCCTAGGAGGAAACCAGCCAGAGAAGAATAGGCTTTTACGTAGAGGCTATTTCCTGTCTCAGCAGCATGCACGTGCAAAAACACACAAATGTCAGGGCTAAAACAAAGCCATATATTAGCATGCGAGCACACACACACTTACCTTCACCAGTGTGTGCGTGTGTGTGTGTTTCCTCCCTGGTGTGCAGTGTGTATCCGCTGTATAACAGAGCTGTCAGCAGAAAGCTGGGAGCAGTGAGACGGACGCAGCCGCTCGGTTCTCACACTGCGAAGCTAAAAGGACAGAAAAAAAGAAAGTGATTGTTCGCTCTGTACCTGAGCGTCGCTGAAATCAGCTGCACTCACTGTTCGAGCAGCTAAGCCGACACAAAGACACACTCGCTGCTCCAGATTTACTCAGTCAAACCCAGCAGAGGCTCGGAGAGCTTTGAGGGTCAGAAGCATTTACATCAAATCTGACTTCAGGTTGAACAGGACAAACCCTGCATCTCTAACCAGTTCAGTTCTGGTTTTTAGTTAATTTATTATGGAATCAATATTAATCAACTGTCCGTCACATGATCTGCATAATCTCAAGACACCTCCAAACAAGTTCAGTCCAAGTATCAAAACCACAAATTCTGGATTTCAAAGTTTCCTTGAAAGCTGTGGAAAAATATTCAGGTTGATGTTTCAGCTGTCGGCTTGAAGTACAATCAACAGTCCAGCAAAGACAACCAGTGAAGCACTTTCGACTGTAGACACCAGTTTGGCTTGGTGGGACGATCTATTCTTTGGTTTGTTGTGTTGTCGGCATTCGGGGTGTTGAATGGCTCCACATGCGGAGGAGACTTGTGAGGTAGAGCTCCGGCGATTGGTCGGTTCATTTGTTCGTCGGTTGTTGGAGGGTTCTTTGCTGATTGTTTTGATAGTTGATTAATTGTTTCAGTCATTTTTGCTGTTTCCGGCTTCTTGGCAGACCAATGAGAGCAAAAAGTCTGTTTTCAATAAAAATGCCACATGAATGTCTTTATATTTTGGGATCATCTGATGATCTGAATGAATAAGACTTTAGATAATGTGTGATGTTGTTCTAACCACGTTTCCTCTCTCTCCGTCACCTCCTCTTCCTCCTCTTCCTCCCTGCAGCAGATCTCCCAGCTCCTCTCCCTCCTCCGGCAGGGTCAGCTGCAGCCGAGGCCCAACTTCAGAGGGAACAAATACTCCCATCGCAACGGCAGGTCAGTCCCACTCCTCCACCCTCAATATACTCCTCCAAGCTCCATCCTCCACCCTTCATCCTCCTCCTCCTCCTCCTTGTCCTCTGAAGTACAGACACAACAAAGCCACAACAAAGCAAAGGAGCTGGATAGCCGTCTGTGCGTGACAGTAGAGCATTTACCAACGCGAGTTTATCGAGATTTAAAATGAAAGTCTGGCAAATGTCAGCATTACCTCAAAGAAAAGTTACTCATTTTAAAGGGGTTTTTTAAGAGAAAGTGAAAAGCTATGCGGTGAGCAGGACATCACGGCGTCTGTCTCGTGTGGCTTTCCCAATGAAAACAGTGACACTACAGAGGCGCAGGGCTTCATTTGTGGTTTCTCTGTTTTCACCACCAGCGCACATGATGTTGTTTTCAAGCAGATAGACGTCACAGCAGATTTTCTTACAGATTAAGATATATATACATATATACATATATACATTCACAACTTCTTTATTTTAATATCTAAAACTGCTTTTGACTTCAAAGGTTCACCTCAGGGTCAGTGTCAGTACGCTCGCTAAACACAGCCGCGGCCTCTTCCTGTTGGCCTGTTTGAAACTTTCAGCTGGACGTCAGAGCAGAAGATGTTGATGTGGACACTCTCCTCCTCTTCTCCGTCACTCTTCATCAGCAGAGTTTGTTTCAGAGCCAGCTGGCTGCAGGTTTCAGACTGTGATCGCTGCTGCGCTCCCTGATCAAACCAGGCTGCCTCTGATAGCAGGACAGGCAGACATCAGAGGGGAACGCCGCCTGTTTTAAGGACTCACAGATGTTGCTCCTGAACCAGGACAGTCCAGGTTAAAGCAACCAGTCAGACGGACGCAGTGTGTGTCCTGTAGCAGCCTGGTGTCCTTCGCACGGTGAACCTCGCTGTGCTGTGATGCACCACGTTTCAACCTGGAGGCTGCAGAGTTAAACAGATGTGCCTGTGATCAGGATGAGCCTCTTGAGATGCAGCATCTCATTTTCAGGATCAGCCTGGCAAGTCATGACATCGTTTGTCAAACGTCAGAGAGCCGTGACGAACGGAGGTTTAAATATGGGAAGCAGACGGTTTTCGTGCTGCTGACAGAATCACCAGATCAGCAGCAGAGTGACGGAGAGCCAGAAACAGACGATGATTCGTTCATTCTCCTTTCCACAAATGTAAATACGACTCCCTAATGTGGATGAAACTCGTCCCCTCTTTGGTCACCTTTGTGCTGTTTACTGTTATAGGCACAAACAAACAAACAAACAAACAAACAAACAAACAAACAAACAAACAAACAAACAAACAAACAAAACCAGTAAAACAAACTTCACTGTCAGCCTCTCAGAGTGGTTCACTGTGGAAATAGAAACGTCCATCTTCCTTTTCAAGGTGAAAACAGAAGCTGTGCATGAGTGAATCCACCCGGCTGGTGTTCATGTTTCAGAGGGAACTTTTGCTTTTCGTTGGCGGAGACAGAAGCCGCCGCTGATGAATGTCTTCCTCGCTGTTTCTGACCGACTGACCTGCAGTGACTGAAATAACAGCAACAGACAAACAGGACACAAAATCCAACTCTCAATGTCACAGGAAGAGTGTCTCATAACCCCTGAAGTGTGCAGCTGTGTGTGTGTGCGTGCGTGCGCGTGTGTGCGTGCGTGCATGCGTGCGTGCGTGCGTGCGTGCGTGCGTGTGTGTGTGTGAAGGCAGGTTATAGCAGCTCTATCTGAATGATTCAGAGTCTCTGACAGGAAGCAGCCACCTCAGCATCACCTTGGTACTGAGATTAAATCTGACATCATCTTGATACACACAGGGCACTGTTTCAACACACACACACACACACACACACACACACACACACACACACACACACACACACACACACACACACACACACACACACACACCTTGACACCCACAGTAGGTGCAGTCATGAACTTTTCATGTGGACGTCAGATCAGAAAAAGGCTCGTGTGTTATTATGAAAGAGGTTTTTGTCATTTACTTGATTTCTTCAGGTGTTTTTAAAGTCCTGATGTTTTTTTAAACTGACTCTGTGTTGAAAGCTCTTCTTTAACACATCCATGAAAGAGTCGTGACTCGGACAGAAGTATAATCATCTCCTCACCTCTCACTCAGATAAGATTTTAATCTTCGGCTCTGGGACAAAATGAGGTTGTATGTTCGCTTCAGGGTGACTAACTCGTCTGTGAGCTCACCGTTATCTGACGGGCACTTCCTGTCTGAGCGTGCCTGCAGCTCCACGCTGATGCTTCAGCTCCACAGGGGTATTAGTGTGTGTGTGTGTGTGTGTGGGTGTGTGGCGGGGGCGGGGGTGTTATCAATGGATTTGTCACCTAAAACCTCAGGCATGTTATCACCATCTTATCTCACGACAGCAAACCTCTGGTTTTGAGTCATGTCTGTTTTTTCTTATCAGGATTTATGTTGTTTGTTTCTTCTGTGGAAAACAAAGCAGCTCTAGAAATTCTACTTTTGATTTTTGATGTTTTCATTAATGTAGGTGCTAATTTTCTATTTCATTAGAATTAATATTTATAATAATAATAAAAAGATAATAACATAATAATGTCTGCATCAATGATAATTCTTGAGATAGAAGGACAGAACGCGTCTGTAAGTCCCTCTGAGACAGATCTGTGATTTTGTGCTGTGTAAATAATACTGACTTGACTTCACTGGTCTAATTTTCTGGTCCCCTGAGCTCCAGGAGGAGTGTTAATCCTCTCATGCTCGTTGGGAAAGTCATTTTGATGCTAACTGACGGTTGTGTGTGCATCCTGTGCAGATATGGAGGCCAGGACTGCTCTGACTGGCAGAGCACCAAAGACAGCGGACACGGTGAGAGCGAGGCTGGGGATGTGGACTGGGAACCAGGAAGAGACTCACCCATAGACCCACAGCTGGAGGAGGGCCTCAACAACCTGCTCAACAGCACTGGTACGCCCACATCTGTACTCTTAATTAATTGGTAAAGCCAAGAACTGAGGTCACAAATTGGACCAGTGGTTATGGTAGGATCCACAGAAAAACATCCTGCAGCCAGTGGTGTCTAGCTTAGAGTAGAGTTTAGCCGCGACCTCCTGGTGAAACTCTTTGATTCATCAGGACAAAAGCAGCTGAACTTCGACCCCCGCAGAACACACAGGCCGCTCGCTTACAATGGACGCATACTGACAAATGTAGAAAACAGGAAGAAAGCAGGAAATAACACAGTGGCAGGTTATACATCCACATCCACCCACGCACTCCACTCATCTGGGTTACTGACTACTACTCATAACTACTGATAGACTTTCCTTTTCCTCAATCTCAGTGATCTGGAATTACTAAGACAATTACAACGTCTCATCGTAACCATTTCAGCTAATTTCTACAAACAAGCAGAGTAGTTTCATCAGTTTACAACGCAGTACTGAGTATTATCTGCCCAACAGGAAGTATTAGCTTGTTTTGTTGTTAGCCTATTGTCTTAGAATAATTACCATGTTTAGATTTGATATTAGAAGGCTACCATTAAATTTAGTGCTACTAGCATTAGCATGTTAATGTTAGCTTGGTGTTATTAGCATGTTCATGATGTTAGCATGTAAGAGCTATTTGCATGTTAGTGTTATTGGAATGTTAGCAATTGCATTATTAGCCTGTTAGGGTTATTAGCATGTTCATGTTAGCATGTCAACATTGTTAACAGGTTTTTAGCATGTCAGGGTTATTAGCATGTTCATGTTAGCATGTCAAGATTGTTAACAGGTTTTTAGCATGTTGGGGTTATTAGCATGTTTATTACTACTCTATTAGTCTGTTATCATTAGGATGATAGTACTGCTATGACAGTGTTTGTAGCATGAACGTGTCATTATAATTTGGATTTCTAGGTGTTACTCTCATGACATTAGCATGTTGTTTTAGTAGCATGTTAGCAATACATACTGCAACAGCACAGCAGAGTTTTGGCAGTGGTCAAACCCCCCGTGCTGTGTAAAGTTAGGGCCATGGCGGGCCAGAGGATGGGTCCGCGACTGTTCTAGATACCATTTTAATCACTGAAGCGTCCATCTTTACAAAGACGTTTTAGCATCAAACGCGCTCCAGGCTTGTTGTTGAGCTGGGAATTCCACAGCGGTGTGTGGGCCGGTTTGTATAATGTCCGATGTGTGTGTGTGCTTGTGTGCGTGCGTGTTAAACAGTTTCTTCCTGGTATTGTAGTGGTCGGACCCCTGGGGCGAACAGAGGGGCTTACCGCCTGATGATGGTAGAGCGAGCTTCACTTAATGACAGGGGAGAGAGAAACAAAAGAGCGAGTGGGAGTGTGGTGTGTTACATGTGCGATGCTTGACTCACCTCTAACCTGCAGGCTGTATCATGAGTGTAACTCACACCAGAGTACTGTGGCAGCTCAGTGTGTGTGTGTGTGTGTGTGTGTGTGTGTGTGTGTGTGTGTGTGTGTGTGTGTGTGTGCTGAAGCTTTGATGAGGCCGTCACAGTAACACATTCCTCCCTCTCGGTCTTATTTTCCCAACCTGTATCTGCCTCTTCTTCAGGACTGTCATGGTGAATCATACAAACACAAACCGGGCCCTTTGTTCAGGTCTGCAGATGACGTTACGGGTGCTGAGAGCAGAGTGTGAATGATGATGTGCTTTCTTCTTTAAAGGAGCTCACGGTGGTGGTGTGTGTCATATTTTACCGCACTGATGTGGAAAACATACGTACTTGCTTGCAGTTTTATCAGTGTTTGGAATCAGGTGACTTACAGTAATTCTACGACTGTGGCGTCTTCAAGCTGCACCTGAAGACTTGAACCTTTGGATAAGTTAAGTAAAAGCAGCATCATATATCTTTAAACCTGATATTGGCTGATTGTGACAGCTGACATCAAGCTGCACCTCTTACTTCCACCAGGTCACACTTGAATTCACGTATTTGCCAAGGATTTACACCATCCCTCTCTACGTAAACTAAGGGATGAAGAGAAGTTTAACTTGTAGTTTAAACACAGAGGAGGACGCTCACACCGGCGTTAAAGAGCAGACTTTCTATCTGTGGACGATCTGCTGAAACTCGATGCGTTTTGTAATTGAAAGAGCGTTTTGTGAGGATCTGCGGTGAAATACTGCCAAAACAAAAGGAGGAAAGAAGAGGAGGGGGTGAACTCCAGGGGCGGTCTGTGCCACACTGGGTGTATATGTATATGCGTGTGTGTGTGTGTGTGTGTGTGTGTGTGTGTTAGTAAGCTAATTCTCAGCATCTGCTTGTGGTTAGATGAAGGAGACTGCAGCTCTTCAGATCAGTCTGAGCTGCTGAACCTTTGCATTAGTCTGGCTGGAGCTGCTGGTTTCTGTCTCATTCACGCTTTACGTTCAGCGAAACAAAAGTTTTTCTTTTAGGAGCTCTGAACGCAGCTTTGTGTCAGCTCAGTGACAGAATGACATTCAAACATCGTGTAAAGAGTTTCAGAGTATTGACTAAACCTGGAGAGCATCACGAGGTCCTTCAACAGCCTCTTCATCTACTCATCAGTAACTTAACACCCTTTTACTTCTTATTAATGGAGAATGCTTTGAATGAAGTACTTATACTAGAGCCTGACATATACATCAGCATGGATATTAATGAGCTGACAGACAGTCAATGTGTGGATGCTGTAAACGAGTCATCAATTGATTTTTTAGCCATAGTTCTCAATAACCAAATTTAAATGATCTTTATCTAACCTCTTGAAACATAACCTGATAAATCCAGGTGTGATTTGTTAAAACTGTCTAATCTCAATAATCTGTATCGGCCTCATAAATCCACTTGAGGCAGGTCTTTAATTCTGACTTAAATAGAGTTGGTCCTGAAAACATCTGTAGTCTGATGGCGTGTGTTTGTACTGCAGATCTGAGGGTCCACTTATGGGACTAAAGTGATGCTATAAACACAAATAATATATTAAATGTGCATAAAATACATTTGAGGCTTGAAGTTAACATTCATTGGAAAAGTGTGTGAACTGCAGCCTGTTTCCATGTGCAGACAGAGAGTGAAACAAGCCGTCATATGTTTTCTGTTCTTAATCTCGTTAATGAGGATATAGACCTGCCGTAATGGCGTCTGTGCTCCTCGGTGTGTTTTCATGAATGAAAGCCGTGTTTTCTCTCCTCGCCTTCCTTTACAAACCGGACGTGTGAACTGACTCCAGCCACACGCTGAGAAACGCTTCCACTGCTTTCAGATGAAATTAGATCAGATGGAACTGAAATAGCTTCAGCGTGTTGTGCAAGAAGATAACAAAACACGACCAGGAAGAGGAGGACATAAACAGGATGCGACGAAGATAAGATCAGACAAAATCAGTGTTAAAGACTTGAATTTCTCCCCATTCTGCCTCATAGACGACATGTTTCACACTGAATGAATGAATGAATGAATGAATGAATGAATGAATGAGATGTGTAATTATCTCTGATGAGCCTGTTTGTGACTCACACACTCGGCTTGTGTGTCTTCACTCGGACACACCCGGTGTTTACGCCTCTGACACCGGCTGGAATGTCAGACTGGAGGCAGCAGAGTTTTTTTTTTAATGTCGGCGTGGACGTGATGTTCAGCCGTACGCTCGCCGTGGATGGCAGGAAAAGCCTGTTGACAGCCGCCAGATAAAACCACTGTGTCGCTTCCTTCTTCTCTTCCTGCCTCATTCTCATCCAGCAGTTAGAGAGAAGCTACGAGGGAAGATCGCTCTGAATCTGCTCTGGAAACGGTGCATCAGGACAGGAAAGGTCTGGACGGATCACGAGATTTTCTAAATGAATGAGAGAAAACTGGGAAAACCTCTGAGGAGCATCGACATGAACAGTAGTAGAGATGATCGCCAAGACCCTGAAGTGACCAACAGTCATGAACCTGATTTTTACAATGATATAAATCAGAAACCCTCATATCTGAGAGGCTGGAACCAGAGACATCTTTGCTCGAGAAGTGCCTTAAATGGTTAATAGTTGGTAAAACTGTCGGGTTTTGTTTCCTGGTTAATCTGGATTCATGTTCCCGGGCCCTGCTGCAGGTCTGATGTGGATCTCTTTCTCTCTCTGCAGACGACGTCTTCGTGGAGGCCGACGATCCGGCCTGGATGGCCAGACTCTCTCTCCCGCTCGCCGCAGATTACCATGACAACGTTTTTGTCCCCAACGGGCCCCCGTCCCCCGAAAGTGAGCTCCTTCCGCGGGACGGCCTGGACTCCTCGTCCTTCTCCACGTTCGGTAAAACACTTTTTAGGATTGTAGCTGTTATCTTCATCTCTGATCAATCCTTCAGCTATTTTCTTGAATAATCACCTACCTGCTCTGTGGTCCATAACACATCAGAAAATAGTGAAAAATGTTCAAATTTGACTTAATCAAAGTGCTTCCTGTCCAACCAACAGTCCAAAACACAAATATATGGAGTTTGTTATCACTGAATAGTAAGAAAATGCACAAATATTCATATTTTTGTTGCTGTAACAGGTGATTTTTTTTTTTACTGACAGTTCATCTCCTCCTCTTCCTCTCAGGTAAGACTCCAGAGAAGGACGGCCCACTGGGCGGGGCCCTGCTGTCTGAGGTCAGCACGCTGTTTGAGATGCTGATGACGCAGAAGGCCGACGCCCACCCCGGCCCCCGGCCCGACGTCCTGTACCGACTGTCCGCCGCGTACCGGCGCTCGCTGGGCCTGGACGGCTCGTCTGCGGCCGCCACAGGTAACGCGCCGAAGAACTGCGGGAACGCCGAGAAGAGGGCGGGTCTGGCTCCACCTGCAGGACTTTATCAATAAGTCTGCTGATTGAACACTGGAAAAGACTGAGAGCTGATGCAGAGATGATTTTCTGTGTTTGAGGCGTATGTTGGGATTTTGGAGGCATTACATGATGTAAATAGAAACATGAAATACTTAAATGTGCAGTACCGCCGTGGTAAACTGTCTTTGTAGAATCGGAGGTTAAATGTAAAGGATGTGTCACTTTCAGCATTTCTGTGCCGATGAGACGACTGAAGGTCTGAAGATGCCTTCAAAGCGAACATGAAGCTCATTTCCATCTGAGTTCGACAGCGTGGGAGCTTCTGTAGTCCACCACCGTGTTCATACACAGACTCGGGTTCAGGTTTCCACCCAAAGTACCTTGAGGAACCTTCAGTCTCAGGAAAGACCTACAGGGTTCCTTCAGCCTGCTGTCGTCTGCACACCGTGCTCCTCCAAAGGTTCCTGCAGGGCAGCGAGACGCCTGGAAACTGAACTTTAATCAACATGTTGGGACTTTTTCCTCAATCTTCACCTCTGAATACTTCTTTTCTCCGACATCATGGTTTGTCACAGCCTCTGTTTGTCTCCTTGTCTTCTCTGGCACCCCCTAAAGGCTGCTGTGTTCATTGCACGCTGAAGTACAAAAGTGTTGGACTTCAGAAGCAACATGCTGATCACTGAGACCTGAGATCTTACCCAGGCTAAAACCTGTTTTGGAGACCATTTAAAATGAATACAGATGTGATGAAAATGACAGATCCTGTTGAAAAGGCGCTACAGCACAGCACAGCACTGCTACATCAATAGATCAGGAAGCATCAGACACTTCAGTTCAGGTTTAATTAACTGTTAATGAATGGAAAAGTGTGGCGGAAGGAGGAGAAAGACAGAGACAGAGAGTCTGCAGACTAAAAAGGGAAACTGGAAGGAAGACGGAGGCAGATTTAGTTCCAGAATATTTACTCAGAAAGATAAGTGAGGCGGAGAAAAACAGACAACGACGTGAAGGAAAACAGGAAGTGACGGCAGTTAGCATTAAAGGCGAACATGAAAGTCGAAAACGTGTCCGGTGTCCTCGCTGTCTCTCAGCAGGAACAGTGAAACTTCACGGATCCAGTTTGGAGGGACGAGCCGTCGGTCAGGACGTAACAGACTTGGCTGTAGTTTTTGTTGCTTGGTTGGGAGAAAGCGTGCCGGCGACTTGCAGGAAATGTTGCTTTGTCCTTTTGTTTTTCCTGAAGACTGAACAGAAACGAGCTGAATGTGGGGAAGAAAAGGTGTTTGTTGACAGTCGAGCGGTCAGTGTAAATCCACCTCCTCAGAGCGAACCCCATCGCTCTGTTCACTGATCCGCTCCAGCCGACTCTTAAGTTATTGGTTTAACTTCTATCCAAACTCTTACTTGTAGCTCTTTTTTTTATTTTTGCTGTGTTTTCCAAACCAGACGAGCAGCACTTTGTACAGTCTTTGTAAAACTTTTTGTATCGAGAAAACTTTTCTGAACCGTTTTCATTTGTGACTTTTCCAATAAAGTGAGTAACACGTTCAGACTGAACTTCCAAAGAGGTCATCGTGTCTTCATGTCGTGTCAGGTGGAGAAATCAAACCTCCAACAGCATTCAGAACTTCATTGGAAAAACATCAAATTTTAAAATCCATAAGTGTGAATCCTCTGCTGGGTGAAGGCGTGTGTGTGTGTGTGTGTGTGTGTGTGTGTGTGTGTGTGTGTGTGTGTGTGTGTGTGTGTGTGACTGTACAAACATCTGCTCACATTATGGGGACTCTCCTCTGTGGTTTTAAACATTTGGTCTCCACAAAGCTAACTGTTTATTCTGGGATGAAGATTATTTGTCGGTAAAGGTTAGAACGATGGATGTTTTAGGTTGAACCTCAAAATAATCAATTGTCAGGAAACACAGTGTGGATGATAACTGCCAGATGTTTCCTTTGTGCAAAGCGCCATCTAGTGTTTGACACACACTTTACACTCAGATAGACCTTCACCCAAAACATCGACAACAGCACAACCTGGTGGCAGCTTCAGGTAACAAACAGCGAATTAAGATTAGTCTAACAATGAATAAATGAGCAGCAGTCTGATTGATATTCTCTTATGTGCATGATGAAAAACTCTTCAGATTTAGGAAAATAAATAAAATGTGAATGTTCAACAGGACGGTGCTGAAAAAAGATTTGAACCTTCAGGGCACTGAACTCAGAAATGATAAGAGCTCGACAAGAACGGAGCCAAAACTCAAAAACGCCTGGCTGATCTGAGTGCAGTCTTAAGGTTAATGTGAGGAGAACGTCCTGGATGAAGGGGATTACTGCATCGACACCAAACATCAATACAACACACGAAATAAGAGCACACACGCAAAGATTAGCCGGAGATAAAGCAAACAAACAAATTCACTCTGCTAATAACTGAAAGAAATAACTCTCAAAACACAGCAAATAAAAAGCAAACACAGCTCATTCCTCATGCTGACACACACCTGATCCACCTGTTTAACCAGCAGAGGAACGAATGAGTGCAAGGTCAAAGTTTTCTTTGTTTTTGGTTTTCTGGTTCAGATGTTCTGCGGGAAGTTCACATATTATTGTGAAATATGCTGGAATAAAACAGGCTTTTGTTTCTTCGTCTAAATACTCCACATATAACCTAAAGCAGCTCCATGTGGGTTTGCTGCTGGAACAAAACAGCATCAGTGAACTCGACTTTCACATGACTGTTTGTTGTCTCATGAAGCCGTAAAGCAGCTCAAAAGCCACCGAGCGAACAGGGACGTGGATCTCAGGGAGTCCAGGTGAGTCGAATCTCCCCGACGAGCTTTGACCTCCTGCAGGCACCCGTCCAAAGGCTCAGCGCAGATCATGTGATTATTTTTTAGCCTGATTGTTTAATATGAAGCTCTGAGCATCATTTTCTTAATAACTGATTATATCGTGTTTGTGTCTGGACTTTGGAAATGCTGAATTTTGAGTTTTTCTTCACGGTGAAAGATTTCTAGATTAGACAGAATTCGCTCACAGTCCAAAACTTTATTATTTCTCATTATTTCTGTTGTTATTTCCCGATAATCTTCAGCCTAATTGTCCATCTTCCTTTGCTTTCCTTCCACCTAAACTCCTCTCCTTGTTAACTTTTTCATTCCCTGCAGCATTTCCTATTTTAGCTTCCCGGCGTATCCCGTGGAGCTGGAGAAACATTCATCAAGCTGTTTTTGTTGCTTTTTTCAGTAAACTTAGTGCTGAGAGTCAGCAGGAGTTCATTACTTTCTTCTGCTAGTTGAAATCTAACTTTTGGTAGGACACTTCCACTGAGCTTTGAGCATTTATAACGATCTCAGTCTGTGGAGGAAATATTAATTTATAAGACAAACTGCTCCAGTTTAGATTTACTGAGGAGCAAAAAGAGCAAAACAAACACTTTTCTTCCTCCACAGATGGAGAGTAAACAGGTAGGTGTGGGAGCAGCAGCCCTGAGGCAGGAAATAGATCTGGAAGCTGCTAATGCACACTTTGCTATTAAATGTGCCACCTGTGAGTTAGTGAATGCGAGAGAACCCAAAATCCAATAAAAACTCGATTAAAACACCACCAGTATTTTATTTGTAAAGCCTAATAATACAAGCGGAGTATAAACTCATTTCTGGTACAAATGTGAGGATGTTTGGGCCGGAGAGTCGATCCCAGGAGGCGCTGATGCGGAGGAGGAAAGTGGATTCACCTGCTGCAGAATGAAACACAGCCGGGCCTCGACGGAAATACGTACAGGAACAATAAATAACAGCGGACGCACGGAAACGCGTCCCAACAACAGGTGTTTAATTTCGCTCCAGTCGCCTCAGATGATGAAGGAGCTGGAATATCGTTTAAGGCCGAGGAAATAAACTGTTGTTTGTATTAAAAAGCAAAGCAGGGAAAGAAAATGACTTCTGTTTGTGATTCATTTACACCGACACACGTTTTTCTTTCCTGATTTGGGATTTCTGATCTGTTCTTATTTTATGAGCTTATTTTATAAGGACGGACGCAGGGAGCTCGATGATGGACCTTCATCCTCCAGTCTCACTGAGATCAGACAAAGCTGCACAAACACAAACCCTAAAAACAAAATAACAACGCACAAAGAGCTGAAATACACTTTTAGTTTCTTGTGTCTTGATCAGCCTTGACTGATGTTCAATTATTCTAAATTATTAAGAATTTAATGATTTTCTTCCCCTAAAACAGAGAGAGGAGAGTTTTATTTGCAGTGCTGGTTGAAGTATTCAGATCCTGAAAACACTGCAAAACAAAAATACTAGTATAAGTAAGTGTTAGAAAAGTAGAATAATATAATGAGGTTGAAAATACTGCAGAAAAAGTACCTCATGGTACTGTTGTTTTGTCTGTTTTAGAGGTTTAATCTACAAACTTTCCAGCAGATCTTTAGACGTTTTGTAGGTAAAATCTTGTTTTGTAAAGTAAAAAGCAACTAAAACGCAATCAGAGTGAAAATATGCAAATAAAATACCTCAAATCTGTACTTATGTACAGCACTGTTGCACTTTCCGCCATTTGTGCAGAGCTTCCTGTCAGTTGCATCCAGCTCCAGCCTGAGAGGCTAAACTGAGGATCAGAAACTGGATTATGATCGCTGGATAGACGACAGACTTGTATTTCAGCGACTGAAAGCCAGAAAAGTAAGACTTTGAACAGCGAGCGGAGCGTGGCCTCCAGTCTCTGCTGGAAGTTACACCCCTTTAAAGAGCTCCTGCTTCCTTTTTGGCTGAATTTCTGACTAATCTGCGGCGCTGTAAGTCAGCCGTGGCTGATGAGTCACCGTCAGCATCAGAACGTGTGCGTGAACTTTCCTGCAGCTCCACGACTGTTCGATTCTGTTTCCCAATCTGCAGATTGTTATTTTAGTAGCTGAACGAGTTGCTGAGCTTCCAGATCTAATTTGAGTAGCAGCTTAGCAGAGCCGCGAGCTGAAAGGACAAACTGTCTTCGGCAGGAAACCAAAACTCTCCGAAAACTCAGTCTGTTAAAACTCGTCTTTTTATTGTTTATTTTCTGCAAACTGAAGCCACAGTGGAGGTGTGGGCAGTTTAATGCTGTAAGAAAGCAGATGGGAGGAGGTTTGTGGTTCTCGGATGGCTGTATGTAGATATATATATAAAGTTATGTACAGTATATGTATAACATGATTTGAGATGTATAATGTCAGAAATACTGTCGCTGGATGGCTTAAAGTGCGTCAAAGTTACCTCATCGCTTGTATTGTTGCTTAATTCAGACTCACAGTCCAGCAACAGGAAACAACAAACACACAAACTTCATGTTTCATGAAGTCAGTTGTTCTTCCGGTTTTATCCCTCAGTAATTCTCAGCCGGACCATTTTTTAACATTTCTCTTGTAGAAAAAGAGAAAATGTGACGACAGACGTCAGGAAATTAGATTTGGGAGCCTCTGTGACTTTAACGGCGACACTTCAGTCTTTGTTATCAGTTCAGGCCTGATAACAGCAATTACAAAACATCTTCAGTCCTTTAACAAATGCTCCATTTTTACTGCTTTCAGGAGTCACTTTCGCACCGCATGAGAGAAAATTGCAGCCAGTCAGACTCTCAGAAACAAACTCAACATGCTGGGGGGGGCTCTTCCTGTCAGGCGCTCATAAAAACCGCAGTCGGCTCTTCTCCGTATTAAAACCTTTGAGGATTATCAGTCTGTGCATGAATCTGCTGCTCTGACACACTTCTATAAACACCACGATATAACACTGTAAAGTACTTTGTATTATGTAAGCGTAACTTGCACTGTGTTAAACTGCTGGTGGGTTTTGGCCCCCAGGCTTGCCGTCGGCTGCTTCTTTGAGCTGTGTTTGGCTGTTTAGACTCCGCACACATGTCCTCTGAAACTCTTCAGCTCAGGCAGCAGTTATTGATCGTTGGAAAATTCCAGCCAAGCGGTGGACGAAAGGAGCGCTAATGAAAAGCCTCTTTTTGGGATGTTTTTCCGCCATTAGCCGTAATTCACCTGAAGTGTGAGACTGACTTCAGCTGCAGGAACAAGCATTTATTTCAACGTCTGTTTTTTTAATTTCTTTCACTTAATTTTTCCTCTTTTTTGAGAAGGCCACATGAATGACTGTTGAACCTTTAACTTTACTGAGCTTGCTTTTTCACTGAGCTTCAGTTTTATAGTACAGAGCAACAAATTATTCAGTTCCAGATTCCAGAGATCAATGGAGCAGACAACACTGCCGTGCAGGAACCACAATTTACACAACGATGAACTGCAGTATTTTCACAGGAATAAATGCATGCAAACACACGTTGACACGATCTCTGTCTGCAGCTGAAAGCAGGTTTTCATGCAGCTCAAGCAGGTGGCAGCAGAGGCTCATTCAGGTGATGCACTGCCAGGCGCTGATGGTATTTTGAATAGTGGACCTCAGATTTTGTGCTGGTAAGGCGTCTCAGAACCACGTCTGTGTTTGAGACTACGGTGGCCGACGAGGGCAAACGCGCCGCAAATGGCAAAACGCTGCAAGCACAGGGATGATGTAAAGCCAGAAACACACAAACATATAAAACAAACGCAACAGAAAAACGCTGCAAGAGAAAAATGCTGCAATCACAGAAACGAAGCAGAAGCAAAAACACAAACACACAAAACAAATGCGAACGAAAAATGCTGCAAATATCAAAACACACACAACCCCAAAACAACTGCAAGAGACAAACGCTGCAAATTCACTCCACAAAACGGGAGTGGACTTGAACGGAGAGATGGACCGATCCTGTAGGACCAGACCATAGAGATATGAGGAGTAGACACCGCATCGAGCGCTACTGTGTATCAGCGCTGACGAGCTGTGGGGCGGCCATCTTGGACCGGTCACCCGCTCCACTCAGTGCTAAAACATAACAATAGATATAAGTTATATACCAGAGAAAATGGGCTGCACGGTGGCGCAGCAGGTAGTGCTCGTGCCTCAAAGCAAGAAGGTTGCGGTTCGATCCCCGGGTCACTTTCTGTGTGAAGTTTGCATGTTCTTCCCGTGCATGCGTGGGTTCTCTCCGGGCACTCCGGCTTCCTCCCACAGACCAAAAACATGCTCATTAGGTTAATTGATGACTCTAAATTGTCCGTAGGTGTGAGTGTGAATGTTTGTTTGTTCTTGAATGTGGCCCTGCAATCGGTTCAGGGTGTACCCTGCCTCTCGCCCATTGTAGCTGGGATAGGCTCCAGCCCCCGCAACCCCGAAAGGGATAGGCGGTATAGATAATGGATGGATATCAGAGAAAATGAAAATATATATTAATCATATATATAGTATCAATGTCATTCATATATACATATATAATAGATATATCACATATAGTTATATATCAGACAAAATATCAGATATATCAGAGTATTAACATCATAATATATATAGATAAAAGTTATATAGTTGTATTTTGTTTATATATATGAATATTAAAACACGCAGAACCATTTGTCCTGTATCATAGCTACATGTATGAAAAAAAAACACGTGAATGAATGAAGATGAATCTGCAGCCTTTGAGGAGCTCAGAGCCATTCCACATGTCAATCACTGTGTTTGCCTTCATGACACACACACACACACACACACACACACACACACACACACACACACACACACACACACACACACACACACACACACCTCAGAACCCCTTTCAGTATTCTGCCTGATCCATCAGTCATCATGCATCACTGCCTGTTTTTCAACTCTTAATAATTTCATAATTGGCGGTTCAGCTTTTATTTTGAAATGCATTACGATGCAAATGTTCAAATACAGTGATTGATGCGATCACATAGACGGCGTCACCAAACAATTATTTGTTTCAGGATTGTACTAACTGCTAAACACACACACACACACGCACGCACGCACACACACACACACATACACACACACACACACACACACACACACACACACCACCTGTCTCGCTGTGTGTTCACTCTGCACCGTTCAGACAATAATACGATTTCCCAGAGAAACCGTGGCTGTACTTGTTGATCTGTCTTCGTCATGTTACACGTGACGTGATTGGCCCAGCTGTTTCAGAGCTGTGAGACCAGCGGTGTGATTGGCTGAGAGGGTATGCGTGCATTCATTCACCACACCCTCAGATCTATATTCCTCTTCACTGGACCTTTTGCCCTTTGCCATGCTGCACATGCATGAACCAAAGCAGCGGGTGGAGGAGCCCTCACAGTCAGACGGGCCCTCAGTTTCTTGCAGTTTTAGCTCACAAGGTGAGATGATGATATTCTGGTGGCTTAGTGGTGAAGACACATACCATACAACAGCACCTGGTCTGACTCCTTGGCTGCGATGGACACGATGAGAGTCCGGAGAGACGTTCCTCAGTGTGCTGATCAGAGCGCTGCTGCAGCTGCAGGAAACACTGGAGGGCAGCAGCAGCCTGCAGATGAACAGCTGCAGCTTTCCAAATCAAGATGAGTCGAGTCGAGCGTTTCATCCACAGCCTCTCCTTCTACAACCTCACTGAAGGAGTTCAACAAGCCCCCTTCACAGATATCTGATCGATAATCAATCACAAAACAAAACGATGCATCCAGAGCATCAGAAAATAAACATATCGGACAGACCGAGCAGGGTGTAGTATTTCTGTGTGTGCATTAACACTGTTACCCACAACGGCAGCACGAACTGTCCGGTCGACACAGCAGCTGCAGCACTGTCATCATTAAAGCTCCAACTACACCAGCAGCTCCAGCTCTGCACCAAACTCTGTTCAAATAAATGATATTTTTAATGACAAGATGTTCTCAGATGTTACTGTCAGCTCCCTGCTGAGGACTGCAGGCAGGACAGGACTGTTTACAGCCGTTACGATGGCAACAGCGTGTTTACGGGGCGAACTATGTAGCCTTGAACGTTTGCTGAGGCAATGGTTGGTACATGTGTAGGAGCACCAGCAAAAACTACAAAAAAGTCTTTTTCAGTGATGACAGAAAGATTTTAATGTTCGCTCGAAATTGCTAATTTCTGACCAGTTTTGCGAAATCTGAAATAATAATAATATTTCATCAGATCAGAAGGAACATGCGAACACAGTGGCCTCCAGATTGAGACAAAAGACGAAGGAGCCTCTGAGTGAGACCGAGGCTTGCATTATTCCTTTTCTTTTTTGTCAACAATACTCAAAAAACACCCAAAACAGCATGCGTTCGACCACCTCTCAGCGCTCTCTGACCTCCCAGCCTGTGTGTGTCATACAGCATCAAGCCGACTGGCTCCTACAGACGACCTAAAGCTTTGGAAACATCTCACAGATACAGTATAATAATGATAATTGTCCTAAAACAGCTGGGCACTGTAGTTTTTTGTGAGGACTACTCAAACAGGAGTAAAATGTATATTATTAATACATATATGGTGCACAGTTTAGCAGCACTGCCTTGCAACATCTCTGTCAAATATAAGCTAAAAGGAGCTCTGTGGAGTTTATTCTTAACAAATAAAATTCATGTTTGCATTCACTCCTGAAGTCGTTAATTCTGCAACAATGTGCACGACTGCATCAATCTCATCACCATTTTTCTGTTGCGATTTTTCCTGGATGTATTGCTGCATGAGGAGATGATGATATGTTTCCAGTCGGCTCTGCTCTGTCCTCTGGAAACAGGCTGCTGTGCTGCAGTGGTTTCCTCCTCATTACGGTCGTGAAGCTCTGAGGTTCACGGGCGCTGCAGCATCCTTTCCACCAACAAAGGAAAGGAAGAGAAACCCTCCCAACTGATCATCATGACACTAATAGTTTGGTTTAATACAGGGAACTTGGTTTCATTGCTTTAACATTTCCAGTTAGTGCTAATAAAATGGCCAAAACCCTTTTTCTCGATAAAAAACAGCCTAAAATTGGCGAAGATTTCTCTTCCTCATTACAGAATAAGTAAAGAGTTCCAATCTGAGCAGCTTGATGCTCCGTCATGGCCACATTTCAGTCAGTATTAAAGTCGACGCCCAAACAGGAACCTGCTTGGTTTGAAATGTGTGTTTCTGTGTTTGGGAGCTTCTCTTTCAAACTCCCACATTTTTTACAGTTGGTAAAATACGGCCATGAAAAGTGATTTCCACTCCATTGACAAACTTACTAGTTTGGTACCAACAACAAAAAAGTAGGTGACCTTCCGCAGCGAGAAAAAGGACGAGGCAGGGACTCGCATCGGCTCGGCCAGCGGTGACGTTCACGCCAGGTAAAATCACGGCGTGTGACAGGTGGCCGAGAGACAGAGCAGACAAACAAACAAACAAACAGCCAAACACACACACAGAGCGGAGGAGGATGTCCAACTGCAGCGACAGATGTAAACGGCTCGCTGCCTGGAACGGCGTGGACGCTAGCGGCTGCAACGCTCCACGGATCAGCCGTTAACTCCCGCGTTTGTCGGAGAGCGTCAGAGCAGCTGCAGGGAGATCAGCTCGAAACATTAACTTCAGCTGGAGGAAGAGACGCTGCCTTCACACGTCCGTCCTTCCATCCATCTCTGAACCACTTATTCTGTTCTCGGTGGAAACATGACCGATGCATCGGGGTGAGTTTTAACCCGATTTCGATCCGCACTGACAGGTTCATCATGTGCTCCAGACCTGCTCGATCCACTTAAACATTTAAACTCCAGATTTTCTCCGTATCTCCATGATTGTTTCCCCAATAATCAGCCCGACACTTTTAAATAAAGTTCTGTGGGTTTGAACAATGTTTGGCAGCACAGGGACAGTGAGGCTTCAAGGAATAGTTCAACATTTTGGGGAATAAGCTCATTTGTTTCATTGCCAGCAGAGAGGACTGATGTCTCCACAGTGGACATGAAGCTGTCTCTTGGCTCTGTGCTTGAGACTGGAGGGTGTTATCGATCACCTCATCCAGCTCCCTGAATGGCGAACTATCCCTTTAAGAGGTTTAAAGCGCTTTTAGCATTTATGCTAATTGAACATTTCCTTGTTTTTCTGTGTGCTGCGGATGAGTTTCCCTCCAGTTCATCAGACGCTTCGGACGCGAGCAGCGACGACGACAGAAAAGCTTTTTTCCACATTAATGATCTACAGTTTAAACTTCCTCTGTCTTAAAGTCTTAGAGGATAATGATTATTCTACACACTGACTGACGTGTTCCTTCATTACCATGAACACACACAATCTCACACACACCAATCTGCTGCCCACTAAATGTGGATTAATCTGCCGCTGAAAATAGTCCCCGACAAATGCAGAATTTCCTCCTGTTGCTGATTTAGGAAATTTTTGAGCCTTTCTTAAAAATGAAACTATATGTTTGAAGTCATTTTTGGAATATTTTTACATCTCCAGTAGGAACCAGTGGGGACGTCAGAAAGTATGTAGAAACGGACTAAGAGCTGATTTAGATGTTTTCATGCGTACTTGCTGGTCTTGTACTCGCTGGCTGGCTCGATTTTGGCTCTAATTTCAACGATATACCACCTTCAGCCCTTCAGAGGAAACTGTTCAACCTCTGCTGAAAACATTTGCGTTGTTTTGTTTTTTTTTCTTTGTTTTTTCCTCATAAACTGAATCACGCCTTCCTGCCTTTATGTACCATATGGAGCCAAAAGTCCGCAGGCTTTTAATGCTGCCAAATCCTCCACCAGGTGATTTCACTGATAAACACACACTCAGCCTCAGAGGAGGAACCAATCCGACTTACTTTTGTTTGAAATACTCCTTTCACCCAACACAGAAAGCTGGCTTTGTGTCGGCGTCAGGACTCTGTTGTGGTCCTTTTACTGGTCGGACATAAAGAACCGAAGCTGCAGATAAACCGGCTTCAAACCGGCTCTTTATATCTGCCTGACAGCGGATGGAGTCACAGAAATAAGCAGAATGTGTGAATTTAATGTAATAACAGTCGAGCAAACCCCTGAAGGAGAAAGAGGACGGGGTGAGCAACAGGATGAAGAAAACTTGGCCAGGACACGATGTTTAGCTTGTTGAATTAGCATGTTTTTTTTCTATGTTCCTGGGTCCACAGAGCAGATAAATGTTTATTTGCTCTCCAGGCCTCGGCAGTGGAGAGTGTGTGTGAGAGGCCCAGATGGGTTTTTTCAGATGTGAGTTCAGAGGCTGTAAAGCTCAGTGACAGAGCAGACTGTGGTCAAACACCAGCGGCTAGCAGGCAATTTACTCCACACCAAACATTTATTAGAGTCTAAGCTGCTGCTGCTGCTGATGGAGGTTTATCTTCCAGGTTCACTTCTCTCTCTCTGATCTCTGCTCAGCCCTCTTTCCTTTCTTTGTCTCTCTTCATCCCTCTCTGCTCATTTGGAACAACGCTGCCGTTTTATTCTCCGGGATGTTTAACTGTATTCAACGCGGTGGGATTTTTGGTTGTTTTTCTTGTGTTTCTGGCAATCTACTACTTTATTATCAGCCTGAATTGCCATGTAATTATCTTTTTGTGGAGAAGTTGTTGTTGATTGAGGAAAAAACCCATTTATGAGTCTGAATTTCTGAAGATTCACGTCCTCCATCCTCAGCTCCACATACAAAGCTGTGATTGGCTCTGGTTATCTTTCCAAACAGCTGTCAATGAGGAGAAGACCTGATTTATTTCAACCCTTTAAAACGCTGCAAGTGGCATTTCAGATTCATGGATCCAAACTACTTTGAGAACATTTTATGGATCCTGCTGCATTATTTCCCGTTCATGTCGATGCTCAAGAAAAGCAGAATGTTATTAACTTGTATATATTTTGTTCACAAATGATCAAATTTAAAGTTCGCCCAATGATTGCTGAGCTCTGCACAGATTATCTGAGCTCTTATCCAGCAGCTTTCTGACTGATCCAGATAGTTTTTGCATTTGTAAATGTACACAGTCGACACTTCATTCACACTGGCACATGCGACACTGTCGTCCGACTCAGGTGTACATGACATCTGCACAGTTTGGACACATTTTCACAAATAAAAGTTTCATCCAGCAGCTTGAAAGGTCGGCCAGCTCTGGCTTTTCCCACCACCTCGAGTTCCCACCAACAAGCTAAAGGTGAGTCCAGAGTAAAAATAACTGGAGCTCATACAGCAAGTCTCTAATTCACATCCTGAATCTGATCACAGGATTCAGGATGTGAATCATCGTCTGCGGTCACGAACACACGACACCAAAAAAAACAGACCGAAAATTTGACCGAAGGAGTCCGATAATAAATCTACAGACTCGGTTCACCTTTCAGCTGGTTTAAACATCCTCAAACAGCAGGAAAAAAACATCCTCTGGCCCTTCAGCCCCCTGAATCCAGCCGCTCCAGCTGCCCCATGCCTGACGTGCGCTAACTGGAGGTCAGAGGTCAAGATCTGAGGCAGGCAGGGATTTAGTCTTTAGCTGCTTTCAAAGTGTTTTGTGCACTCTGTACAAAAAGTTTCATTTTAGAAACCAGTCAAAGTTTTTCACTGTACACACACACACACACACACACACACGCACACACACGCACACACACGCACACACACACACACACACACACACACACACACACACACACACACACACACACACACACACACACACACACACACACACACAGGTTTAATCCCACACCTCATATAGCTTTATGAGCAGCTCGGCATCACCTGGGGAAGAACCACAAGCTCAGTGGCTGCAGTAAGAAGTGTGTGTGTGTGTGTGTGTGTGTGTGTGTGTGTGTGTGTGTGTGTGTGTAAATCTCTATATGTGTTGTCAGAAATCCCATTAATACAACAGTATACCTGCGGGGAAGGGGGGGGGGGGAAGTCTCTAGTAACTGATGAAAAGAAGCCCCCAGACTCCTAAAGTTGAAACAGTATGCACTTATTTTGAAAAGCCTTTCCCAAATGACAAAGCATATTTTATTATAAAAAGACGACTGCGGCAAAACCTGCTGAACGCATCACAGCGCTACACCTTGTTCAGGTGACCAGCTTCTCTCTTTTTCTTACAGAGTGTAACTTGGTTGCTGGTCCCACACGGCGGGAAGAGGAAACAGTGTGACTGCACGGCCGTTTGAGACAAACATTTGGATTTGACTCGTCAGTTTGGATCAGTCATTTCCTGTGTGGAGGAGCAGATTTCCACCAGTGACCAAACAGACAATACAATTTAATTTGGACAAACTGGGGTAAAAATGCCCAGTGGCGATGCCAGAAGAGGGAAAGAACAGTTGCTTCAGGATTTTGGTCCAAAGTGGTGATTCGCCACATAGCCAAAGGGATGGGAGCACATGAATATTATATCCGTGTGATGGCTGAGCATGTCTTTCTAAAAGCGTCTTCATTAATCCGCTGCTCTCACAGCCTCCACTCATATGGTTTCAGCCTGTCCACCGGATGTTGGGTGGTGTTGAGGTCAGGGTTTCTGGGCAGGCCAGTTAAGATCTTCTTCACCAATCCAGGAAAACCATTTCTTTACGGCCATTCGACCCGTTCGTCAAATACCGACATCTTATCTCGCATGGTATCCTTTAGTGTCTCTATGAGGCGCACCAGGGTTTAAACCACATCCAATGTAAACCCGTCTGGGCCCGGATCAACTGCACCGACTGTCCAACATGTCCAACATTGAAAGTTAAAACAAAAATCTGCGTTATGGATGTGAAATTCACCCCAAACTGATCCAGAAGCTGAAAATGAATTTCATGTAAAATGCTGAATGTTTCAGCAGCTCATCCAACAGAATTCAAACTCTCTGATTGGACGGTTTGTACAGGTATGCACTTCAGCCGCCGTGGACTTCTCTTCATCCTTTGTACTGCTGATTCAACCAGGACTTTCATGCTCTATACCTGAATAGGACGAGTTAGCATCGCAACCTAATCCAATATTAAGAAGTGCGTCCACAAGGGGCCGCTAAATCCAAGTCTTATTACACTTGAGTCTTATCTTTTGCCTCTTGATTGATTTGATTTTGGATCCGATGAATGAATGAAGTGAAAGATATATACCATGTTTTGTGCTTTGATGAGAGGCTTTAGATTTTCGTGCCAATGAAACACCTTTGAATTGAAAATCAAATAAGAGAGCGAGGGCGAGGGCGAGCGCGGCGCGCAGATATAATCGCCTCCCTGTTTTTATTAGCAGATGGATTTGCCATCGGGCCGCACCGTTGGTTTAACCTCCTAATCAGGTATTGCCACACTCGCCCCGCTGCTACTGCTTCAATTAAGGCTGAGAGGCTGAGAAAGACAGAGAGAAGGAGAAATAATGAAAGATGGTGGAGGAGATGCAGGAAAATGAAAGTGGCTGACAGAGACAGATAGATGGAGAGATTTGACGTATATGAGAGAGCTAACAGGAGATAAAAAGCAGGAGGAGGATGCAGGAGGATGAGATTATTGTTTATATTTTTCATTTATTCCTTTGTCTCAACATGTTTTTTTTAGTTTATACTCCGGCTGTTTTCATACTTTCCATCAATATATTTCTGTTATTTCATCTCCGTCTCTGCTGAACTGATGTTGTTTGTGCTGATTTCTTACTGAACTTTTATCAAATGTATGTTTACAGCTGTTGTAGTCGTTAACTGCCCTCGTGTTTTTTTCAACGTCTCATTTCCAACGAGATGCAAAGTCCCCTAAAATCACAAATGCTTGCTTTTACATTTCTGTATTTCATCTATGGGTTGAACGACCTGATGCATCGTGCAAATGAGACGGCTTCACATGCTTGGCTGGATGTTAGCTCGCTAACAATGACTGCGTGTGTGTGTGTGTGTGTGTGTGTGTGTGTGTGTGTGTGTGTGTGTGTGTGTGTGTGGAGTGTATCTGTGATGTGTGATACACGTCTGTCTCGAAATGAATTCACCAGGAACTCCAGTTCCCTCCCCTTCGTCTTGTCTCTGTGGACTGGTGAAGTGGAGTCATGTAGCTTCGGGATGTTTTGTGCAGATTCTGTATTTGGCTCAATCTGTGTCGACTAGAGCGAACCAGAAACTTTCCGTTGGTTTGAAATAACATCGCTCTGTCTTTGATATTTGCTTTGTCCTCAGTATGAACCTTTAATCTGCCGTTAATTTGATTTTAAAAGTCCAAAATCTGCAGACTGCCAACATGCAGGCGCTAATCAAAACAGCTAACGAAGCTAGCGTGGAGAGCTAACTCCTGAGCAGGTCATCCATAACATCTAAAAAACTGCAATGGCTGCCACTGTTTTTGTGTCTTTTCCTCTCTGCTTTTCAGGAGTCACCACAGCTGAATTTACTGGAAAGGACTGGCTCGGATTGACTTGCTGATTGAGGTAATTTTAATGAAATGACTTGATTTTAGCTGAAAATTCAGCTTTTTTAAATAATGACTTTGGACTGGTGTTCATCCGCAGTTTTCCTGGTGACACTCAGCATCATGACACTCTGCAAACAGACAGCAGGCGTAATGAAGCATTGGGATGAAAGAGCAGGAGTCCAGGACGGATCCTGTGAAGGTTTTCTGCAGCTCTCCTGTAAACTGCAGCAGTGACCCAGCTGTGGAAATCACTCTCTCTCTAATTACGCCTCTGTAATGGATCCACCTGAGCAAGTTCAGCGCTGGCTGCGCTTTGCTGCAGGCAGGAGACTCCATCTTGGTTTAATGGGGACTTTGTCATTCAGGCCTGCAGCTCCCTGATGCAAACAGCGAGTACTTAACTGGCTCGCTTTACCTTCCTCCTTCACTCCACCTTCCTTTATTTTCCTCCCTCATTTCGCCTTCCTCTGACTTTACTTGGGATTATCCTCCTCTCATTATTTTCCTCTGCCTCACCTTCCATCTTCCTCGCCTATTTTCCTTCATTTCGATTCTTGCTTCTCTCCATCTGTCTATCTTATATTCTTCCTCCCTTCTCTCCCTCAGCTCCTGTCTTCCCAGGTTTAATTGAGTATTTTTTTTTTCCGGGACTCCATTAACGAGGTTTGCTTTATGCTGCTAAACAGTCAACATCTGAACCCTGCGGATCCCTGGAGACCCTCAGTCGATGCCGTAGCTGTTGTCAGTCAATGGAAGACATTTCGAACATTTGTCAAAGTGTTAAACCTTTGGGAGGGAGCGTAAACTGAGCAGGAATAGATGCAGTGTGGTGTGATGTAGCCTACAGCTGTGGGTCTGTTACTGCTGTGTTTCACACTGCGATAAATGACAGTCACAGCTGGAGACTGGCTGCACAGTTTGGTGGTGAAAACCGAAATTTGGATGAAGCTGAAAGTTTGGATAGAAAACGATTGAAGCTTCGAGGGAAGCAAAGGTTCAGATGAAGTTTGGAGGGAGCCTGATTACTCCAATCAGCTGGATTCACATTTCAAGGTGCAGATTTAAATGACACAAACAAGTTTTTAATTTGTGGGCAAAGTGCGGCCTGTAAGATAATGAAACAATGAGACTTGGAGAGGAACACGAGGTTTGGGGCTGAATGTGAGGGGAGCAGTTTGGATGCTGTGAGCGTCGCCTTAACGCTTCACCTTGATGAAATTTTTGAAGGCATGAAGGTGTTTGCTTGTTTATTTTTATCCATTCAACAAACCAGACAGACATACAAGCTGTTTTATTAAGTGCAGCCAAACAGCCAGAAGCTGCTTCTTCTATCAGATTTCTTCTCTTTTTCCCCAAATGCATACAAGTCCATTTAATCTGCCCAGCAACCACCAATGACATTTTGAAGTCTGTGCTCATTTTCCTGCCTGAGAGTAGCAGAAACAGCCAGAGCCCCCCGCTGTTTACCAAGTTTACATTGATGTTATCCCGCTCGGCTCGAACCGCTGTAATAGGGCTCAATACTTCAAGCCTCTGGCCACTCAACCAATACACTGAATCACTGAGTGGGTGCGGTGTGATAATAACAGCCAAAGGTAATGTGCATGCAAGTGTAAATGTTAGAGAGAGTGTGTGTGTGTGTTTGGCGTGAAATCTATATTTCTGTTTGGCCGGTCGAGCTGCCAACAGCAGCAGATTGATGCCAGGAATAGTCGGATCGTCGGCCGCATCTGGACCCAAAACAAACCTGCTGCAGAGCTGCATGTTAACGGGATGGCCCTGGGTATTAGTGACTGGAAAAGACCCGATTATACATCTGTGTGTGTGTGTGTGTGTGTGTGTGTGTGTGTGTGTGTGTGTGTGTGTGTGTGTGTGTGTGTGTGTTTACAGCATCTAGAAGAGAAGGAATTGATCCAAAGGTCCATCTGAAAGTCTAAACTCACCTTCCCATCGTCCCACATCGCTGTAACGTTAACAAACTGCTCTCATCTTAACGAGCTCGTTTCAGCCTCTTTGTTAAACTGGCTCATTGATTCAAATGTAGACCTTCTGTAGACATTCAGGCAGCATCGCCAACATATCTGCCTCTGTCTCAGTCTGCCGTAGTGAGACAAACACGCAGGCTGGATTCAGAACTGCCAAGAACAGACTACCAACCAACGCAGAATGCAGTGTGAAGCTGTTAAATCCATTTATTTTGCACTGTGCAAAGCCAGGCTTAGCCGGTTTCTGGTTTCGGAAAGCAAAAGTAACCACCATTTATCAGAGAGATGGGTAACACCTGTCTGACGCCTGCGAGGAAGCAGATTCAGCAGCATGTTGTTGCATCTCCTCACTGAGTTGGAGCTCGTCCTCCTGGTATTTCTTCTGCTGTGGAAGCGTAACGTTATCCTTGCTCTCCTTTTTCAGCCAAACTGGGTTCATTTTGATAAACTGCTCATGCTCATGCTGGTTTGGTCTGTATGTAAAATGACAGAATAACAGCGGTATGGGTGGGCCTGGCTCTCCTCTGCTGTGTTTTCTTTGTTTTCCTCTCGTTGTCCAGGTGGGATCTCCACACCTGGTGCTAATCATCCCGTTGAGCAGGTTTTCACTCAGGGCTGCAGAGCTGTTGGTTGACTAAGAGTGATGTTCACCTTGGGGCATTGATCAGGACACACAGGACTCGTCTTTGCCGACTTATCATAACACAACAAATTTTCATCTCCAACAAGAACAAATATAATAAAAATTCAACAAATCAGATATATTTGACTTAAACGGTTTCTAACTAGAAGTGAAATACACGTTCCCACAATTCCAAATACACACAAGAAAGAAATGACACTGACTGCTCCTTTAAGCCACCGTGCAAACAGACACACCAGGATTAACTTTGTCTAAATGTAAGTTTTACCAGAAAGAAGCGGCTAAACTAGCATTAGCATAAGGAAGAGAGTAGATCAGCTGAGCATCTGTGAAACAGCCTGAATAAAATCAAACGATACGCTGTGAAAGGATCGATAAACGTCAGAAACAAGTGCTTTTACAGCCACTCTGTTTGGATTGTGCACAAAACGTCGTTGTATAATCACATATATGAGCTTTGTAGACACATGCATGTTTCTGCAGTTTATGTGATTATCATTAACATTTCAATAGACTCAGTCACAAGAAGTCATAAACATTACAGCACAAAGTTTAAAGGCCTGAAGGTCAGCCAACGCGCTCATCGAGGAGGCAATAAAGGGTACCGGGAGCGCAGTTAATGATTAGCCTCCGAGCTCCATGGAAACCAGAGTCTGGAGCGCGTAGGCATTGACAGCAGAGGTATGGCTCTTTATAGCATCTGTGTCCTCAAGAACAAACACAACTGTGGCTTTTCTTTGCCGAGCCCAGCCTCAACTATCCGACCTGGATATTCATCTCTGTGGAAGCGAGGCCTTTCAGTCACTCAGCAGCTCATAAAGCCCGTCGCAGGGAGAATGACGACAATGTTAAACCACAAAACATGGTCCTGTTCTCCAAGATCAGATAACAGAAGGACATAAATCACTCCTGCCAAGAAAGATCCATGAAATTAAAGTCAGTGCAGGTCATGGAAATGTAAAATCCACAGATCTAAATCAGATATAAGATTAGATTACCAGTTTATTCAGTAGTTCTGCTGTAGTACAGCGTTTGGCCACTGGTGGCAGCACTGAGCTCTTTGACTCTCCAGGCAGTGATTCATGTAATGAGGTAAAAGGTGTTTTTTACTTCTAACAACAAGATACTCGTACAAAGACACAGACTCACTGTACGAGCTCTGTTCAAATGAAGTTTTCCTGAGCGCCAGTCGTGTCAGAAAATGTCCCAAAACGGCACCTTTTTCAGGTAACGAAGCCCTCTCCTGGCCGGGTAATTTTCTCTTGCCTGTTGGGAGCAAAGGAGGAGGAAGGAGGAGGTTCTGTGATGTGACAGCGTCTGGGAAGGAGGAGGTTGGGTTGGATGTGCAGATCAACAAAACATCAGACTTTAACACAGAAAACTGTTTCCTGTTTCCAGCCGGCAGCCACAGCTGATGTCTGTTAACCATGGCCGCCATCTTTCCCGAACTAAACCATGAGGACACAGGTCCCCCAAACGGACCGCCGCCCCGTCCAATCCGCTGTCAGATCATGAAACACTACTGTTTTAATTTACTTGTTGATTAATCTTCATTGTTAATTAAAGCTTATTAACGGGAGGTTTCACACTTGTGGGAACAAGCAGCACGCTGGAGGCGGTTACATGTTGTTTTTAACACCCACAGTAAGTTGTCTCATTTGCCACACACACAAACACACTGCGACACACACGCGCACACACAGGTGACCCACAGGCCTTCCTACAATAACAGGGTACAAATATAAAGCCGTACACGCGGACAGATGAGCTGCTTCTTATCGCTTTTTGACTGACAGCGTCGCCGCCGGCCCTCCTCGCTGTTCGCGGGGATGCCCTCTGCTTCTGACGGCGTTTGAAAATCCTCTCCTCCGTTCGGCAGGAAGATGAAGGAGAGCCGGTCCGCCTGCAGAGCCTCTCCGCCTCAGGCATCATGTCGGAGAATTTGTTTTGTTTTTCCACCTCACTCCTCTTTCTTTTTCTGCGAGTCCTTCGCTGTTTCCCGTCTGCAGAAATAGATCCAAGCTCAGTGGGGTTTGGCGGTGCAGAAAAACACCAGAATATCCAAACTATCAAGGATGAGAGAGGTTTTATGGTTTACCAGGCTCCTGTTGCTGCTGCTCTGTCTTTGTGCATGCGTGCATTCTTGTAAAATAGAAGGAGGAAACCGTCAAAGCAGATGGATTCAAGTTATCTGCATGACAGTTTTATTAGCCCGTTCAGGATGCATTCATTAATCCACGACCAGCTGACAGCTCCGAGATGACGCCAGATAAAATACTAATGCATGTCCACACACTTTTGGCCACAGAGTGCAAAATAATAGAAAGAAAGATGACATGTCTTAACACACATTTTAGACTGCTGAGTAGAGTTTACAGTGCAGCTTCTTCCTCCACACTGCTGTTCTGTTTGGGCTGAAGAAAAGGTTAAAAACAGACTTCACCTTCATTTATCACCTGGATAGTTTCTGTCTAACTGGGAGTTAAACCTCTCAGGGGTCCAAATGGCCCCAAACATCAGAAACATGGCCATGCATTCTTCTTCTTCAGTCTCCGCTTTATCTGTAAATAACAAATTTAACATATAAAACATGACATATTTCCTTCTTTGGAGTAATAACGAAGCTTTGTGGTCATTTCTGCAGCTGGCCGCCTTTAAATCTGCAGCTTCCTTTGTGTCTGTGCGTTGGGTTCAGAAGAAAAACGTGTAGATTTAAAGGGAAAATGATTGATTTTTGAGGTTAAAGGTTAGAAATCATTTCATGACTCATGATAATTACAGAACTACAAGCTGAGCAGCTGAAACATCAAATTACGACAACCAGAGGCAGGATTTCTGATCTGAGTGTCCTCAAAAGTTATGAGAGCACTTGTTTAATTAGCTCTCACCTCTGGATGTTTCCCCTGCAGTCACTAATGTTCAGCAGTAACTTGCTTTTGTGCCATCGCTCATTTTGCCTTCTAAGAAGTCTCATTTCTGAGTTCATGCCGCAGTTGATCTTCCTCTGTCCTGATGCTAATGCTATCAGAGACAGAGAGCATCTGATGAAAATCGCCCGGCGGACCTTCCACCTCTTGGCATTCTTCCCCTCGCTCGGCCGTTCGCAGACTATTAGAGCGTTTACGCCGCAGGTAGAGAGAGAGCCGCTGAACTCATTTCACGGGTTAATTAGAACAAAAGGATCAGCCTTTCACCGGGCGAGAGGCTTTCGATTATTGAAAGGTTGTGGCTCGCTTTCCTCCCTGCGGGCCTCCGGTGAGAGGACAGAGTACATTGGGCTCCATCACGGCTAAATGCCACCTATCAATCAGCTGATCACGCCTGGCCGCCGTCATTAGCGTCCGGTGATTGAGAGGTAAGCTTTGTAATCATCCTGAGGCAAATGCAGAGTGAGGATATTAATATGCTGCACGTCTGCGGGGAAGAGACGGTATGCTGGGTCAACTTTATGAAATGAGAGCGAGCACGCAGACTGGAGGAGCCGGCGGTCAGACAAACACTCTGAAAACATGGCGGCGGCGGCGGCGACTGTGACAATATAACATTTCTGAATGGTGTTATCATCAATGGTGGCTCGCTGCATCACACTGAGTCTGGAGTCAAGGTTCTGACATAAAGCATGTTGGGATCAGAGACGAGGAAGCGGCGGCATTGAAAACATATAGCGGATTGCCTGCTCCCGGCCAATGGCGGCCGTTCATAGGCTGTCACATAATGACTCAAGGCTCTTGGTGTGAAGAGCCGTCTTGTGCTCTTAAGTGTCATTGAGTTTGGCGAAAGACCCCGGGGACATTTCAGCTAAGAACCAACATGAGTGCTGCCACAGGTGATTAAACGTTTGATTTGGTGTTTCTGTTCAGTCAGGCAGAGCTTAAAGCTGCACTCAGTATTTCATGGTAACAAAGGATCAGATGACTGCTTGTAATGTGAAAAGGAACCCAGAGCGAGCCTCTCAACCGCCTGCACTTCCTGTCAGCTGGAGGAAGTGTTCAACAACTTCCAGGCCTCTCATCAGCTCGGCTGTGACCACTGCACGACACCTGTCCAGCACCAAACTGCTGCGAGTCAAAGCAGAGCGAATGCTGACGGACGTCACGGGGATGCGCCCGCGTGCTCGCTGCGTGGAGGCAGGCGGATGTTTGTTTAGCTCTTGTATGTCATTGTTGTGTTTACAGGTGTTCTGCTCTGTACACACTGTAAAGAAAAATCAATTATGCAGGTTGAAGTTACTCACTCGTGATGAAAACATCCTTCAGCCATTTAAATCGTCGGAGCTGAACCGAGCCGGGCGGCGGCAGAATGGCCTCATTAACCAGGTGTCCACGGGCACGTTTCCTGAAGAACCTCCACTCGCCGCCATCTTAATGGCCACTTATGCACAGTTGGCATTGGCTGGGATACATCACGTAAGTAGATACTTGATCGCTTGTGAAAAGCTGTAAGTGTGACTGACTATAAAAACCTGCACTCAGTCATGATGACTGGACAGCTGGAAGCATTTTCCACCGTGCACGGAAAGGTTTCAGCGAGTGAAAGGAGCTGTTTCTTCATTGGGCGGCACACGCCCAAATATCGAGCTTTGCCTTTGATTGGCTCTCTTGTTTGAATTTGCACCGCCTCTCGTCTGCCAATCAAATCAATGCGCAAGCCGGTGGCCATGTGGTGTGTAACGCTTGTTCATCCGCGTTGAAACGCTTGATGTCAAACCTGAGGAAGCATCATCTACAGGTGAGTTAATGTACCTGCAGTCACCGCGCCATGTTGTTAATGTGAGCTCATGTTTACGTTCAGGTTTACGCTGCCAGGTTTAAATTTATGTTACGGGACTTTTGAGCTTTGCGGCCGAGTTGAAAACATTTCTTAGAAAATGTAATAAGTTACATTACTTGGATGAAGTAATTAAAACAGTTACTTGTTACATTTTTAATAGATTAATTAGTTTTAGCCCAACATTTCAGTTTTTTCTTCTACCTATTCCAACATATGCAAGTATGTACATACGCTTTGTCATATTCAGAGAAAAAATCTGAAAAATATACTAAGATAATATAAGATCACACACCATCAGTAGTATCAGGAATATATAAATTGGCACATGGTTTAACCACAGTGTTTTCACTATTGCACTTTAAATAAAAAGAACTGTATTAGAGAGTATAAAAAGAAAAATATGCATAAATATGTAATATTGCACGAGATATTGCCTGGACGTAATGGCAAGATGCTGAAACAGTGAGTGTAACCCGTGCTCCCTCTCATCCCTTCACACCGTGACTCAGGCTGGACCTGAAAGACGCTTTATATTCAGCTAACAGCCTGAAACAACACAATAACACTGAGTGCGAACGATGTTTTCTCTGGATCCATAAACCGTCAGCCAGCCCAGCTCCGATCTATACCATGTGACCATTTGACTTTGGTTGTAGGTCTGTATTGATCGGCTTCAGCCAGGTAAAGGTCAGGAGTTCACCGTCGCTCGTACGTATTCCAGGCAGAAAAACCGTCAGCGCGGCGGATTCTTTTGAAACGGAGGAGGAAGGAGAAGCGAGGATGTGACCCTGATTCACACCTCCAGACTCGCTGAATCGCAGCGATACACAGAAACATCTGCTCCCTCTCAGGGTTTTCAAAAGCTTTCTTCATATTCACAGGAGTCTTTTCATTAGCTTTCTGTATTTTTGTTCTGGCCCTCTTAGGCTCTGAAATGACGAGAATCAAGGAAAACATTCACAAGTCAAAGGCAGATAAGTGATTCAGGTCTACGTCTCTGTCGGCCTTTGGAGAGGAGAGAGAATGATTAAATTCAGCCGAGGAAATAAATCCTCACATCCAGTGCATTTACCGCACACAACACGCAGGAGTGATGCAGAAAAACACATCATGGGGGCACCAGAATCAAACTTTTAATAAATAGAAATATATGCAGTGTCAACATATGTCTCCAGCCTGCAGATGAAATTGTTTGTATGGAAACTTAAAGGATCCTTTTTCAAGGACACGTCGGGTTTCTCTTTCTCGTCTCGTCAACAAACCAACAAAAGACTCGAACGACGAGTGTTGAGTGCGTATCACAGCCGGCCTGATGGCTCCTCTTCCTCTGTGCCATCCAGCTCCATTGTTGTCCAGAAACACACACACACACACACGCACACTGTGGTTTATTCTGCCTCAGTGTCACACACACCGTCACTGCAGCACCAAACGTGGATTCATCCGCCGCTGAAAATAGTCCCCAACAAATCCACGACTTCCTCCTGTTGGACAACGTTTGATCGAAGCTACAGCGAGCAGCAGGAAGTTAGTGAGCCTCTTTAGAAATGAAACGTGTTTTCACAGGAACAGTTTGGACGGTTTTGGACACACAGACCGTACAGGGGGCACAGTGGGCTGCACAGAACCACACCTTTCCCTGCCGTTTACTTTAGCAGCAGCAGCAGCAGCAGCCAGAAGTTAAGGGACAAAAGAGGAAGTCGATGTCTGAATTGAAACATGACCCATCTCCCCTGAAGGAACCAGACCTGAAAATGACGTTAATTTCGGGGTGCAGTGACTGTTGGTGTGTTGCACTTTCTTCCAGGTGTCTCTGGTTGGTTTCACTCGGGCACGTCCTGCAGGTTGTCATCGATTTACCAGAAAATAAGGCGAAGAACGTCCAACCAAACAGCAGCCGAACAGAATCCCTTTTCCTCGGATCAGTGTGACACGTTCTGCGTGACGGGCGAAATGCTTTCCCAGATATATTACACACCCTCTGAACTTCCCATCAGTCACAGCAGGATGAAGTGCTCAGCCTCAGAGCCGGCCTGCGAGCTGGTGTGAGGCGGCGAGTGACGGGTGGTCCTCGGCCGTCACGGACGCCAAGCAGGGCGACGGTCGCTGCCTGTCCGTCTGCGGTGTGATGTCCTGGGAGTCCCGGCCCCCCCAGAAACACAACGCTCAAACCGCACATACAGCGTGGACATAAACAGGTGTTATTTCAGGGTGATGCAGCAGCGAACCGTTAGCTGTGCAGCTGTGTGAGGCTGGGAGCACAGCATCCTGCGACGGTGTGATGTTGGAGCAGATGTGGCCGTGATGCAGGGAGGAAAGTCGTGAATAAACACCCTGAAGTCAGGATCTCTAGTCTTATGTGACGTTTTCGGTCTTTTTAAAGCACTCTGAAAAAAATGATGCTTTGGATCAACTGTAAAAAATGACTGTAATTTGTTACACCTAAATTTATTAGTTTTTCACAAATTAAATTTATGATTTGGTTGAAAATGTAAATTTTGATTTAATGTAGGTGAATTTTCTATTTTAAGACAAAGCCAAAAAATTGCTTTCATACAAAGTAAAAACATTATTTATCAAGACCATAAACTTTTTTTTTTCTCTTTAACAACTTTTTTATTTTTTTTTAATTTGGGAAAACCTAATATTTACTATTACAACTGAACCTTGAATTGTAATTCTGTTACACGCAATATTTTTTGAACTTTTCTCAACTTGAATTTCTGATTCAGTACAAATTTTTTAATTAGACCATAATCAATATATTCTCTTTAGTCACAAACCAAAGTGTTACTTATATAATTATATTTTTTGCCTTTTTAAAAGCTGAGATATCACCACAAGCAAAATTTCATTCCCTGTAAGACTTGAATTCACTGAACTGATTCACTTAAGATAAAACTTAAAACAGGAAATTTCCCTTCAAAAAACCATTTATTTTTGATGACGTCACCTTTAAAATAAACCCCCCCCCCCATCAAATTAATAAACTCTGCAGCCAGTAAAGAATGTGTTTTACACATAAACACTCAAAGAAAATACTTGCATGTGAAATAAAATAAACTGTGGTCTTTTCATCAAGTTATTTTCTAACACCTGCACATCTTAACATGCAGATCTGGTTGTACTCTCCTCTAAAACTCGAAGGGAACAGCCATTAAGCATAAAAAAGAGTTTCTAATAGTGTTAAATCTTTACTATCCATTTACAGAATGATCAAAATGCATCAATATCATTATTTTGAACCATAAATACATAGAAGCCAAAAAAATAATGTCTAATGTCTTCTTCTGCTGTTGAGTTTTATGGTGGTTAGCATCCTTAACTGTCATATTACTGCCCTCTGCTGGACTGTGACAGTGTCCACCCAGAGCGATCCCACTCAGGACACTGTCCCTCCTGTGACACAGACCCACTTCAGCTCCTGCCTGATATTTAATGGCATGTTTGGAAACAAGTGGACGTCATGAATTTCTGATATTTAAACGTCCTCTCCAGTCCTTCAGAATAAAAGGGTCATCGAAAAAAAAGCTGCTTTTATTCTAATGCTGAACTTAAATGTCTAAAACATGGACAACAGTTTGCCTTTTTGGGACTTGCACGCCGAATAAAACTGTCTTTGTTCTGAGGTAATGATAATTCACACACTTACGTCTCAGAAAAATGTAGAATAGCATAAAAATTGAGTCAAAAAGTTAAAAATGAAGGCTGATAGATCACAGCTCAAACCAGAAAAACCAAATTCTTTTTGTGTGCAACTGAAATGCAGCCAAAAAGCTGTTCTTTATTATAAATGTGATTATTTCTGAGGGTACTGTACTTGTGAAATTGCAGGGTCTGAGCAGACTCACAGGGACTGCTTTGTTTTTGATTATTAAAAGGTTGAGAAGGTTGTATTTCCTATGAAGTAATCATCAGAGCTGAAAACAGGAGGAAATCATCGTCCAGTACAGGCGGCTTTTTCATCAAATCGTTCATCATGAGCTGTGAGCGAAGCATCCTGTAAATATGTGGAGTGTCCTCTCCGTCTCTGTGACATTTCGCTGTTGTGAGTGTCTCTGGGTGTTTGAGGCGGCTGTGATTTAAATGCTGCTATTTGTTTTTCTTTAACGCAGCGGCAGCGGCAGAGTTACAGGGCAGTGAACTAGAAAATGACATTTTAAAGTCATCTGTAGCTTCTGCAGAGTGTTGTGCCCTTTCCTCAGTGGGGTAAATATTAACATCGTCGACGCCTTCGTCCTCTCCTCTGAGAAGACGACACGTCGAGCAAACCGGAGGAGGCTGCTGTCTGTGATGTGAATAAATGCTACATGTAGCATTACTCCATTCATTTAGCATCATGACGCTATTATTTCTACTGCGAACGAGGTGGATTCACACCTTTTATATTTTAATAAACACAGATATATTTAGCAGCAAAGTGGCTCAACACGACGCTCCTGCGTTCGATTTGTGGTCTGTGTGACGTTTGCATGTTCGTCCCGTGTTAAGGCCCATTTATACCTTCCGTAAATAACGGATACGGACGAAAGCGTTTCATCCGTCAGTTTGTCCGTCGGCTCTGAGCTTAGCCATCCGGAGCTCTCCGGAAGAAACCACTCGAAACCACCGGAAGTCGTGGGGGCAGTGTAGAGTCAAAATGAGCAAAATGAGTCAAACTGAAAACCGACGAAGAAGAGAACCGGCTCTACGTCAAAAAAGATTCGTCTAATCTTTTTTTCCTATTTCTCAGTACTGTCATTATAATAACCTCCTCTACTGAGACCATTACTGATGCCGGTATATGCTGACAGAAGCGTTGACAAGGCATCGGCTGCCATGACAACGGCTCTGTAATTTATGACTCGACATTGTCCCCTAGAGGACACACTGACAAAACGCTGAAAACGGACGGAGGTATGAAGGCCCCCTACAGAGGCAACGTGTGGGACGGACGGACGGATTTGGTCCGGATCCGGAGGGTATAAATGGGCCTTTAGCGTGGGTTTCCTCTGGGCTAGCGCCACCATGAGGTCAAAACCAACACTTGATTTCATGACGGATTAACTGTGAAAATAAGGGCTGGATCCCTGTCAGCCTCTTCTAGGACAGAGAAAAAGAGGAACTCATCAAGGCCGTTAGACAAGCTGATTTTTTCTTATTTCCAACAAATGGCATGAAAATGCCAAAGCAGCCGTGCGTCAGTCCTGCTCCGTGACTCCACTGTAGTTTTTAACTGACGCTCAAACGCATTTGATGGGGACTATTTTCAGCGGCGGATGAATACGCATTTGGTGCTTCAGCATGTGCGGCGGCGGGACGGTGTGTGTGTGATTGAGTCCAGATAAAGTGTGTGATACACACACGATGCTGGTCACTTGGATCCATTCATCGTTGGTTTGTCTTTTAATGAAATCTGAAGCTTACTGCCACGCTATCACAGGATTTAAACACCTCGGCGTCACCTTCTGTGTTTTTGGCCTCTGAAGCATAACTGTGCTGCCGTTTTGGAGAGGACTCTCTGAAAAGAGACTCTGATCTCAGGAGACCTTCCTGCTGAAGTAAAAGGTCAAACGACACAGAAGGTAAATGATGGTGGACAGGTGTAGCTGCTGCTGTGTCTTCTCTGCGTGCAGCATGTGAAAAGTCTAATTTGATCAGCCTCGTGTGGGTTCACGTCTCCCTGTAAGACAAACCGGACCTGACTCCGCCCGGCTGTCCCCGTCCCTGCACGCCGGAGGTCACAACACAAGCGCATTAAAAGACACACACTGTCTCGGCTTAAAGAGACAAATTTAGCACGGCGCTAAGTGACGACTGCTAACCAGTTTCTGGAAAGACGTCGCTGTCACCTCGACCTCATGATGGCCGCCGTCCGTCTGTCTGTGATGTGTGCTTGTTTTGCCGCTGCTCTGCCTCCTCGCTCACTGCTGATTTGTCCCATTAGTCCAACATATGTGTGGATTGTGCTGTCGATCCTAATCAGTTGATTTGGAGCCAGGGCTTTGTCTCCACAGGGAGCGCTGCCTCCTCCTCCTCCTCCTCCTCCTCCTCCTCCTCCTCCTCCTCTTCCCAAAAAGTGATCTGAAGTAAGAAAAAATTCTATTTTCAGCTCAGTACTTGAGTTTGCATTTTCCTTCTTTTCTGTTCTTTTCTGTCCACATTTCCTCACCTCTCGCTTCCTTCCTCTAATCTTCTTCTTCTTCTCTCTTTTTCTTCTGTTCCTTATCTCTGAGGTTGTGTTCTTACTAATTTGTGACTTCAGCTGTTGAAATGGAGACAAACCTTTGGGGTTTGAGGAGTTATGAGGGCAGACTTCAGCCTGGGATCGAGCCTGGTGTCTCGTTGGACTCGGCGTGTCTGAAGAGACGGACCTGTCCTCTGATAAACCACAGCACTGAATCCATCTTCACACAGTAAGCGCATGTGACAGGAAGTGCGTGGTGTCACCTTTAGGTAATCACCTCCTCCGTCAAACCGAAGCCTCCGAAGCTCGGAAACACTTCCTGTAGGATTCAGTGTGATGGATCGATCAGCTGTTCGATGCTCCTGAAGTTTACAGTCTAGTTTACATAGAGACACAGAGTCTATCTAGTTTTCTGAAGCCTTCTTCTTTTGTTCCTCCCTTCTTTCTCTGCTTATTTATTTTCCTTCATTCCTCCTTTCTCCTGCTCTTTGCCCTCCTCTTTTTTTATTCTTTCCTCCTTATTTCTTATTTCCTGTCTTCATCTGACCTGATAGAATCTACACAATGAGTACTTTTACTTCGGATACCTGAGTACATTTCACTGCCGGTCCTTTGTGACGCAGGCCTGCAGTATTTCTGCTCAGTGCTGTTGTGATCGTTCTACCTCCTTCGTCTCTCAGCTGACTGATGTCTCGCCGGTCGACGCTCGGCAATGATTTTTCAAAAGGTGGACAGTTTCTGGTCTTCACACAGAGGCTGCAGTTTACTGTGTGTGTGTGTGTGTGTGTGTGTGCAATTAGAGTGTGAGAAAGTGAGCGAGCGCAGCATGTCAGTAGACTCTTGACAAACTTGCCGTTGGCAGCGCAGCTCCTCATCATCTCCACATCGGGATAAAATGAACCCATGAGACCGGTGCCCCCGAGTCCCTCAGTAGACTTAATTTAACAGAGTTAAAATCAATTTCTCTGCGCTCTCCTGGGTCAAATTAACTATCTCCTCCTATGAAGAAGCACCAACTACTTGACAGCTTGTCCAGATCCCGACCGTGTCCGTCTGTCCGTCGGCCGGCTGGCAAAGCGCTTTTCATTTCTCGTCCAATCTCCGATTCTCACTTGGAGCGTGGGCCGTCCGCATGGCGAGCTTCGATCTGCCAAGAAAGTGACTGGATGGTGACGCCGCCCGTGCTTCTCTCCATATCTCAGTATGTTTTGGTTCACAGTAATTGCTCTTATTTGTTGAGACACACAGCGAAGATGACACGAGATGAAATCGAGCGTCTCACTTTGGAGAAAACGCAACGCTGATGTAAGATTTGAGTGTTTGACTGGAGTTAAGTAATGAGGTCGCAGCTTGTCCTCCCACAGTCGAGCTGTTTGCAGAGCATTAATGTCCATTTATGTAAAAACATTTCGAGGGGCTCGGTAAACAAGCCGCGAGATTGATGCGTCTCAACTCATCTGATGAAGTCACAGCTCCACCTTTAAAGCAGTGGTCCTCTTCTGGCGCTCAGGTGGCTCATGTAGGACCTGCTGTGAACGTCTTGCAGGTTGGGGGCGCACCCCCGTCGTACTTCAGCCGGACTCTCTGCAGGGCCTGGCTGTCCCGCGGGGGTCTGCTGCCACACCAGGTGGTCCCCTCCCCTCAGAGCAGGTGCAGAATGCTTCTGAGCACCTGTCGGAGGTGATGAAGGTGCTGCTGCGCCATTTTGCACGCAGAGGTCAAAAGGCCACCGATAACTTCAGAGCGCAGCGGTCCAAGTACTGACGGACGGGTCACTGCGTTGGCTGCCTCTCAGTTTTAGAGTTTTAGAAAGTTTTGGAGAGATTTTCTTGCTGGTTTTTAAATTGCTCCCGATGAGAAAGCACCTGTAGTGGTTGGTTGGAGCCAGTTTGTGTCAGCAGGGCTGGTGATTATTCCTAAGAGTCACTGTATCATCGAGTGGAAAACTGTTCCTGAAAAGCTGCTATTTGAGAGTTTAAGGATTTTTACAACAGCGATATTCATCTAATTTTAATGAAAATATGACCTGCAGTAACCCCAGCTGTCAGGTTAATGATTAAAAAGTCCAACACAGTAGAAGAAAAGCAGAAAGTGTCTCGGTTAAAAGTACCAGAATCTGTATGCTGAGCTTTACTCTGCGGTTGCAGTAATAGTACTTCACCCTTTTCCCTCCTCCTCTCCGCTGAGCTCCCAGCAGCCTCTGAGCTTTGTGTGTCGGACGCTACGCAGCGATGCGAGATAACTCGCCGTGTCACAGGATGCCTTTTAATAATGGCCCAGATGATAAATTGCTTTAATCAGAGGAGCGGGCTTTTCCTGTAACTTATGATACAGGAAGCTTGTGAAGAGAATTGTTGCGCTAAGCCTCATTGAGCGTCTTAATGTGAATCTTTACGTGTCCACAATTAGATTAAGGCTGTGACATGGCGGCCGGCCCCGGCCGGCGGCGTATCAGCCGCTCTGACGGCTTCTTCTTCTTCTTCAGAGCAATGGATGGAGGCAGCGCAGAGCGAGGTGGGGGAGAGCAGTGTGAGTTTGCAGGGCGGGGGGGGCAGGAGTCAGTGAACGGATCAATGGAAGTCATTATATGGTGCTTACGGTTTGGCCAGGTCATGGCGTGATGGATGTGTTGTGGCAGGTAATGGTCCTCTGCAGCCTCCACCTGAGCAAACGCACATGATGAACTCAGATGCGTTTGCTTGTCAGCAACTCGTCCCAACTTCATCTGGTTCAGCGGCGGCCACTGGAGCCTGAAGGCCGCCTCGCGCTCCGCAGAGAGCCCATGCGACAGAGCGCTCGCCGTCAAAATGACGCGACTGTAGCCAAGAATGCTGCACGCACCGGGGTCACACGCGGGTCAGCCGCTGAGATGAAATCTGATATGTTAGAGGGATTCCAGCTGATGGTGGCGGCGGACCATTCGAGTTAGAGCTTCAGCTTCAGTAAGGTGATGTTTCCGTCCTTTAGAAGCGGCTTAGTGAACACTGGAGCCGACGGCCGGCCAACACACCTGCCAGCTGACACCCAAACACCTCCTCCTGTAATGTCACGTGCTAACATCCAGTGCAGCTGCACATGATGAGAGTTAACTCCTCCCTGCAAATCATGTTTAAATGGATAAATTTATGTAAGCAGCCATGAAAAATGTTTGCATGTTTTAAAAGAAAAGATTTTGAAAGAAGTGCTCTTGCATGTAACAAGAGGCGGATAATAATCAAGACTGAAAAATGTACTTTTCATTTCTCTGTCTTCTTTTTATCGTATTGATTGTTTTTGTATTCTCGACGCTCCGCTGGGGAGGCCCGAGGACGGACGATGTCGAACTTCTGGTCAGATTTTCATGGAATTTAACGATCGCGTTCCTGCTCCTCAGGGGATCATCGAATTCATTTGATTGACCCCGTGACCTTTCCTTTAACACCACCCACAGGACAATGTTAGCTCCCCTTCTGGTGAAAGAATATCATCATTTTTTCTGCCTCTATTTTTATTCTCTTCATAATGTAATCAGCACCGGCAGCGATGTTGTTGATTACACGTGCATCTCTGTGAGGATTCAGACTGAAAGACTGATGATAAAGACAACAAATGTTTGGAATAAAAGAACTGAAAGAAGCTTTAAAAAGCTTAATGACATTAAAGACATTGTCAGTGTTGCTTTAGTATTTCTTTTATATCTAATGAAATAATTAATATCCTTTATTACTTCATTATGCCTTTATTTCATGTTGTGATCAATAAATACACATTATTCTGTTGGTTTTAGGTGGAAAATGTCAACACTTTACACAATTTCCTGTTTCTTCCTAATGCAGATTAAATAAATAAATAAGAATAAACTTGCATAAATGCATAAAGAGATCACATAAAAAGAGGAAGAAGAGGAAGAGGGAGTTGAGATTTTCATTCATCTCATTAGAAGTAAACCAGGTGATGGTTTTCTGCACAGCCACAAAGTGCAAACAGGAAGTGCTGGCGGCTAATTTTAGTCAAACGTCCTTTTATCATATTTAGTCGACCTCATTGTCTGGCCTCGTGGCCTGATGGCGTCAGTTTAAGGAACACATCCAGGTGCATTTCGATGCTAACCTGAAGGACAAATAAACTCATTCTTATGTCACCAGATGCATCAGGCAGTCAGTCAGCTGCTCAGGTGTGAGGCGCGTTTGGCTTTTAGCTCGTTAGCGCGCTAGTTTCAGATTGAAGCCTCTACTGGTGCCTTCAGCGTACATCAGCGTTTCCTACTTTACATACTCATCCTGCTGGTGCGTTGGCATCCCCCACATGTAAATGACACTTGACACACACACACGCGCACACACACACACGCGCACACACACACTCCAGCGCTGTGTGCTGCTGGTCCAGTATGCAGCACAGGAAACTGCTGCATTGAATAATAAACAAAACCTCTCTAATATTTTGTCTCTTTTGTCAAGAAAAATATTTTATTTTAAAGTAAACTTCACCGATGTTTGTCACGGTGTTTACAGCGTTTCGTCATCGTGTCTGTCAGCCATGGACAAAAGGTCGTTGACGAACACACAGTGAAATTAGCTCGACCAGCAGCTCATGCAACAGGACTTCTCATGTTGAAAGAATGGCGGGACTCATGAAACTCTCAGCTTTACTTACGTTTACATCATCCGGTGCGCGATGAGCAGCGCAGACCCAAAACCTCTACGTGTTCATCACGGATGGAAATACAAGAGAGGAAAATCCACAAAGATGATTTTCAATCATTTTCTGATGCTCGCAGCGTCTCATCAACATGGATCATAAGCACATTGGACCCATCACAGCATTTAGCGTGTGATAAATTCTCTAAAATAAGAGCATGTGCTTTTCAAATGTTTACCATATGATGCATTCAGAGTCACATGTAATACAGTTCACAGCAAACACATGTGAATAAAAGGAGTGAAAACTGAGAAAAAACAGCGAGGGTTCAGTTTATTCTGACCCCATAATCCATCTGAGGTGCTCTTTCGTTTCACTTTTTTTCACTACATTATACATTAAATTCGACTTCTCGCATTGTTGAGAACATGCGACGTGTGCAGCAGCACAGAGGTCTTGAAGAAGCGAATTTGCAGAGAAGAAAAAAGAAAAGCAGCAGCTTGAAGGTCACAAAACAGCTCAGAAATGAGAACAAAGCAGCAGCGCAGGTCAAACATGAATCACTCTGCAAAGAGCTGCTGTGTTCGTTCATCAGTCCACGGCGCTTCTGTTCGGCTGAGGGCAGGACCCTCGGCCCGCCGTGTGCGTGCGACAGCCGATCGCATCGTACATGATCCTGAACTGCTCACGTTCAATAGCTTCTTCCTGACAGCACAATGGAAACACTTCTGGTGTCAGTCTCTTCATGAGGCGACAAAAAAACACGCCGTCAGCCCGTAAGACCTTTATTGTATCCAGATAAAAGCCGCAGAGCGTTATGAAACAGCTCGACTCGGTCTGCGGCGTCGCTCCCGTCACGCCGCCCTCCCTGCAGACTGAAGGAGTGACACACAGCGGGATGGAGAGGCCATTTTGTCTTTTTGGAAAGGCACTTTAGCAGCAGCCGCTCTGAGTGCTTTTATCATTATACGCCACTACAGTCTGGCCATTTGTTCTGACCTTGGGAAATGGTTTTAAAGGTCTCGCTGCATGTGTGTGCGTGTGTGTGTGTTCGAGAAAGTGCCTGGATTGAGATGTTCCATGAAAATGTGTAGTGAACAGCCTCTGTCGGCCGGGCGGGGGCGGATAAGGGGAAAGCTATTTGGGGGACGGGGGCACAATCCAATTTGTTTGTTCACACTCCAGCAAACCCAGATCAGAACAATTGATACATTAGGACTGGTTTTAGAGAGCAAATATGGCAGCCGGGGAGAAAGAGAGGGGAGAGGAGGACTATATATTGCAGAGAAGTGCTCCAAGAGTAAATTTACCTCATGGGCCATTGCACAGGGCGCAATATGAAACTATGATAAAAAAGAAATTGCTTTATTCTCCGAGTTATCAATATAATTCTGTCTCTGTGGCTCGCCGTCTCATTTTGGCGGCAGGAATCTTTTGTTACCAGGAATTTTCTGTTGCAAAGAAGGAAAAAAACCTGCACTTGTGAAGCTTCCTTCAACATTCAGAGATAAATGCGCTCCAGGAGGGCGATGCCTCACTCAATTTGAAAAGCCTGTAACATCCAAATCCTTCAGACTTGAACGTGCCATCTGCGCCCGCCATGACAAAGAAAATAAATTAGGAAAATACAATGTCCTTAAATGACAATGTGGTGTTGGGAGGGGAAAAAAAAAGGAAAAGTCTGAAGCAATCTTATCAGCAGAGACGACACGGTCCGGTTTGGCGTGGCTCTGCACAGAGAAAAGGGACAGCTGTTATTTCCTATTCAGCAGCAGGATCCGCGGCCTGATAATGTCTAATAACCCGCCATAAATTAAATCTGCCGCATCAGTGCGCTCGCGACGCGTCCGCTCGGATAAATAGTGAGGTTCCATGTCTCAAAACGAGATTTTGGCAAACCATTATGGGAGGCTGCAGTAATCTTTTTTCTTTTTCATTTATTCATTTAATAGGATTATTCATGAGGCGATGATGACAGCATGAGGGGGCTTCAGGTCCTCGTGCTGGAGAGCCACGCAGACAAACTGGTCTTTGTTCAGCTGCTGCTGGTTTCAGCTGCTGCACAAACAAAAACACTCAAAGGTGTGGATTTGTGTGGATGTCGTGTGACGTATACTTTAACACTGTTTTTGGCAGCTGTGCAAACTGTACGTGCTTTTGAAGCCTCGGTGGAAACACATTTTGGGGCTTTCAGCCTCTTTTGAGTGATGCATTTCTCATCCAATGTATTTAATTTGAATTGATCCGATGCTCACCTCTGCAGAGTATTAACACTTGTGTCCGACTGAAAACCCTCACTTTTTACTCAGTACAATACTGCTTTCTTATGAACTTGGGTATTCACACTGTAGTTATTGTAAGTGTGGAGGAAATTGAGCAATTTGCTGCTCAAACAAGCTGTGAAAAGCAAAAATGTGCAGCTGCTATTTGAGGCACAGTATGTGGTGCAGCTTGGTTGGAAATCTGCTGCTGTCATTTCTCATAATAGCTCATATTTTGATCAAATCCAGATGAGATTTAACATACTTTAACATTTATTTGCACTTAGTCTGCATCTCCATTAGTGCTTCACTGTACATACTGAAATGACCAGAGATGCTTTCTTTAGCTGCTAATTTAATTACTGCTACATTTCAGCTCGGAGGAAAAGATGCATGCTTTCATCTGTAGATTTCCAAAGCTGAAGCTCAGAGGCACTGCTGCTGGTGATACTATATACTGTATTTACTCAAAGCCTCTTCTATAATTCAGCACAGTAAATAAAATATCACGCAGTATGTCACATGTAGCAGCCGTAGCATGAACATTACAGACCAGCAGTAGCAAAACAACACAATCTCTCTGCAGTTCAGTTGGGAAATTTAATCTCCATCTCAGGCACGTGGACATGAATTTTCCATTCTTTTGTGGCACTGATTTATGTCAGTTCAAATGATTTTTCAGGCCTGCACTACGACTGCTGCATGCTCTCATTCTGCAGTGAAGTTAGCAAGAATAAATCCAGCTGGACTTTCAAAATAAAGCTCGCTGATAAACATTTCGGGTGATGGCTGCAGGTTGGGTTAGGTTTAGGATTGGATTATGGTTTGGATTAAAATAACTCCGTCTTTAAAACAATTAGAGCTGAGTGTTGGTTTCAGGGAATCGAACCCGAGCCTCCTGGAAGAAGTCGTCTACGTACGCAAGTCTATAGATTAAACTGGCCTGATTCTGCGCTGGTCGTCAGTACACAGCAGCAGCTTATAAAATACTCACAAACTCAGGTTAATATGAGAGAACTGGTACCTTTTTATTTCCAACTGGAGCTCTATAGAGATATATATTTCATTTCCTTTCTTTACTTGTGTTTTTCTCCTGGGGTTATATAAATCTGATAGCGTAGTCATTTCATCTGCACACAGACTCTGCTGTGTCAGACCTGTCAGACGAGCCAAAGTCAAACCGGTGCAAAGGCCTTTTTCTTTTTCTTTTTTGTTTCTAAGTAACACTCAAAATAAAAAGCCACTTAATCTATCTTCTGCCGCATAAGACCTCTTTTCCAGGCAGCCGAGATGGTAAAGTACATAAGTCTGCGGCGACAAGTCAGCCGCATACAGAAAAACCATCCGTCTTCATCATTCTCTGGGCACAATTGATCTGCGGCACTCTGGAAAGTATTTATTATGAAAAGTCTCATTTTTTAAGCGGGCCGTTTAAAGTAGCAGCGGCCATAAATCACCCCTGAATCGGAGCAAATCAGAGCGCCCTCCCACTGGAATCCATTATTCCTATTATATCAGCTCTAAGTGGACATAACAGCTTAATCTAGTATCGATCTGAGCGTGCGCGTTGGTCATCCCATCCAATCCCACCTTGATGTCTGAGATCCTGCGTGACGAGCCTCGCATCTGCACTCACTTCAAATAATCACAGAGGAGAGTTTGCGTGCTAGCTCGGCTAGCTCCTTCCTCATTAGAAAGCAATAAATAACGTGTGTGTGTGCGTGTGTGTGAGGTCTAATCCTGGCTAATACTCTGTTTAATACCAGAGAACTTCAGCGAGCTGGCAGCCCTGGTAATTAAGTGAGCAGCAGTCTGTTCTGATGGCTCTCATACACACGGGCATAAATTATTGAAGTGCCGTTAAAATAAATAATGAAGTCGATTGCAGCATTTTGGATGTGGGCGGGAGGTTAAATTATGCATGAGCTCAATATTTGTAAGTGTAATAGGAAGTAAGTGTGGTGGTTTTTAAACCGCGAGGAAATAAATCCCCCACCCACCGCTATTAGCCAGATTTAATTTAAGAGGAAAAAAACTCCAGAGTCAAAGTCGACAGCAGAAATCAGAGTAAATATACAAGAAATGATGCTGCAGAGGTCTCCGCGGTTATGTTTACACCACAGATCTTGATGCCTAATTCAGGTTTTTGATGATGTTTGATAGCTCTGATCTCCATCTGCTTTAGCGGGGCTGAATCTGGAGGGTGGAGCTGGGACTGGCCTCGAGGCTCCGGACCTGGAGGGTCAGCCTGGGTGGGGCGGCGGACAGGGGCCGCAGCCTGTTGGTAGGGCCTGATGTAGCTGCTTCACTGGATTTGACCTGAAAATCACCTGAAAAGCTGCTTTTGAATTTGTCTGTGAGGGAAGATGTTGCACATCCATCCATCCATCCATCCATCCATCCATCCATCCATCCATCCATCCATCCATCCATCCATCCATCCATCCCAAGAAACCCACAGACCAATTATGTACGTTCAAGTGATGCTGCTCAGCCAATCAAATCCATGCATTCCAACCAACACTGCGACTCGAGCGAGACACATACGCAGGGGACGGATGAGAGACAACAGCTGGAGGAATAAATGAGTCTGAGAAAAGTAATTAACATTATATTCGTTTTAGCATGTAGCATCTTCCTGAGGTTCAGTCACGAGCTCACTGTGAAGGTGAAACAGCAGAAGAGCGTCTCCATATTATGAGGTGAGATTGCAGAGAATTTAACTCAGTAAGGATTGGAGGTTGGAAACTTGATTTTTGTGTCTTTCAATAATCAGGACATCAGGACGCATTTCTGTTTGCTGTGAGGCAGCGACCTCTAGTGGCTGTGAGATAAGGAGGAGGTCAGGTGATGTAGTACGAAGAGTGAGAAACTGTGAAAATGGAGGAAGGAGTTTCATCAAGGAGACCGTGTGAAACCAGAAGTCAGCGCTGTTAGCTTACTTAGCCACCGTTAGCTCAGTTAAACTTACGAAACATTGTTCGACTTAGCTTACCTTAAGTTACGTACTTAACTTACGTGACTTACGTAGCTTTGTGTAAGTTTCCAAAGTCACGTAACTGTAATTATTTGAGCCTAAACCTGACCTTTTCCTAAACTTAACCTCAAAGTGGTTTTGTGACCTTTTCACAGCGTTAACTGTGTGACGATGGTCCGGTACGATGAAGACTCGGTACGCCTGTCGCTGGTTCTTCGGCTGTCACTGACAGCCACAACCACAACTTAGATTTCACACATTCTTCACTGCCCTCGCACGTCCACGCACCATCTAAAGCACAACGCTCATAAAAAACCTGATAGACCCGATGAAGACTTAATAAAAAATGTGAATCCAGACCTTTTGTGCCTCTTTCTGTTGGTGGCTGACCTGCTTAATACTCTGGAGGCAGAGAAAAGAGCGGTCCTTGAACTGCTGATCAGTTAAACGAGTCATTTAAATCAGACGGCTTAAGTTGTTCTGAGTTAGCTGATTTTTTTTATTTTCGATGAAGCTAGGCTAACAGTTTCCCCTGCCTCCCGTCTTTGTGCTAAACCAGGCTAAACTCTTTCTGGACTCGTCTCTGTACTGGAACCAGACATGAATCCTCTCATCTGACTGTGGGGAAGAGGACAGAGGAGGACATTTTCCAAATCCCACAGTGTTTCTGTAACATCGGATCGCAGTCATAGCTCACTGAAATCATGCTGGAATTAGATTTTGAGGAGAAACTGCCGACGACACACGATGCAGAGAGTGAAGTCTGCGTGGGAATATATGACACACATGTATGAACACACGCTCAGGTTAGTTCCTGTCAGTAATGGCCTCCTGCCTCCTTCCTCCGTCTCATCGATAAATAGGCTGAAGCAGAGCGTGAAATGAAAAGCAAGAGAACAGCATGAAATGGGACTAAAGTTGGGAAAATGGACATATTTATCCCTTTGTTTTTGAGGAAGGCCGGGGAAAATAATGGCACAATTTTAACATAAAGCCATGCAATCTTCACAAACACTGTGATATTATGCTTATTTTCATGCCCTGCTCTTGTTTTATTCTGTGTAATAATGGATCATTGACTGTGACTGTTGTGGTGACGGAGGTCTGCTGTTGTTTCAGGCTGATATGCAGATGAAAACAACGTCGGGGAGAATAACACAAATTATCCGTTAAAACGAACAAAATGCTGAAACATTTCACTCACTGGACCAAGTTAGAGCCACATTTTCACTCAAACGTGCCCCCCAACATTCATTTCCTGTTTTTTATAATTACTATTTGGCTAAAGGTTTACACTAAAACCGCGACATAATTCATCATATTGAGATTTTTCCTTTTGAAATGAGTCTTTGTGAGCGTCCTTCGCTGCATCTGCATGATAATTCCACTTTATTACATCTCATTTTTGCAGTTTGGTCCATCATTTCTATCAGTAATAACATTCAAAGATGAGAACGTAGACGTTTGGGCAGATTGGACCAAACTGTGTGTCAGTGTAATTATCATTATCTTGACAAGTGCAGGCCAGATTGCATGAAATTATGAAGGAGGAAGTGCGTTCCTGCTCCCCCTCGGATGAAACTCACAGGCTTTAACGTCATGATTTTTCCATCCTCGGGACAAATTTAACATCTCAGCTTCACTGCTGGTAAAGCTCGAGGAAAACATGAACCATCTGAACGTCTGCTGCCTTCAACACTTTCACATTGTGGCTGTGATGAACATGGCAGCGCTGAGGGAACGCTGGAGGAAATAATGCTTGAATTCACATGTTTTACCATTATAGTCTGAACAGATTTAGAATGAGGAGTCTAATGAATACATGTGACATCCAGTATGTTAATGAAAACATTTTATTTACATGCTTCGGGCTGCTCTGATGCATTATGCAAATATTTAAAATTATTATTAAAGTCGTTTGACAGGAAACTGGAATAATCTATTCCTCGTTCATAACAAATATAATATACATTAATCCGTGATGGGGGTGCAGGCTTGCTAATTTAGGCTTGCTAATGTTAGCAACCGAGGCTAACGAGCTTCCACTTTGTCCATAGAAACCAGTTATTTGTGTGCTTTATACACATGAAACAGCGATTTACTCTCATCTGTCATCTAGTATAAAATCCACTGGCTCCATTCAGCCAAGCCAAATGCACCATGGGAAAGTTCATTCGTACAAGGTTACGGCAGAATTGATCTCAGACAACATGTATTGTGTGTGTGTGTGTGTGTGTGTGTGTGTGTGTGTGTGTGACCAGGTGCTCAATAGCATTAAAGAAAAAACAATAGCAGCAGCAACACAATACGCAGGTTTATGCTGCAAACCACCCAACTGCAGCTTCACACACACAGAAGGTCCTGAGGTGTGTGCGTGTTTGTTTGCATGTCAACGTGTGTGTGCGTGTTTGGACACAATTAAAACGTCCTCTTGGCGGCGAGTGCCAATGCATCACCCTGATGACAGTGGACAGGCTGTTTGCTTTGCCACCGCTGATATCGAGCTTAATGATGTTGTCCTTCATTGCGGTTGCCGTGGCTGACCTGCCCATCGCTGATGCGTGGCAGCTGGGAGGAGGTGTGTGTGTGTGTGTGTGTGTGTGTGTGTGTGTGTGTGTGTGTGTGTGTGTGTGTGTGTGTGTGTGTGCGGGTTCAGGCACATTGAACCTCTGGTCGGATGCCGAGGTGTGATGATGCCAGCGGGGGTTTTTGTAACCGGGCAGCTAGAAACAGATCACGGTGTGTTTGACAAGCAGGGCTGCAGGAGGCGGTCATGCAGGACACCGCAGCCAATAAAAATCCACTTTAAATACTGTAGGGGCGTGGCTGCAGAGTCAGATCAGTTCAGGTAACTGGACCTGTCTTACGTGACAAACCTGGTCCCAGTTAAAGGCTCAGAAGATACTGGACCTGCTGGACCTCTGATGAAAGCACGTTCTCCCTCTCATGCAGCCTTCTGACGTCTCTTTTTGGGGAGTTCATGATTGTATTTCCTCTCTTTGTTTGTTATTTCCCTGATGTTTCATTCAGGCTTCTGTATCTGGCACACTGACTCCTCACGTTCTTCACTTTGTTCCGTGTCGCTCTGCTCTCACTCCCGTGGTCGACCTCATGCTTCGTCCTTGGTGGAGGTGCAGTCACACAGACTGACAGGTAACCCGTTCATTAGACACTCCTGCTGACAGTATTGGTGCATCATCAGCACGACACGGAGCCACATGGGAAAATCTAATCCTACCAGACACACAGTCCAGTCTTTGCAGCCGTCCACCACTGTAACCACCAGAGAGCGTTTTGTGACAAATCCAGCGCAGCATGACTTCCTGTCAGCGCTGATGATGACAGTCGCCCAACTGTCCAATGGACGACTTGCCTGCGAGTAACGACTTTGGCTCTTCTTTTGTTGGTTTAAAGTCTTTGTGAACAGGAAACGTAAACTAAATCAACCACATTATATCATTTAGGATGTGGCGAGCAGGTGTTAAAGCAGATTGTTTGTCTTTAATAGACAGAAAGTGCAGAGAGGTGGAGCGAACACCTGGTCACTCCTTTCAGGAAGTGGATGTCGGAGGAAGGATCCAGCGCGAGTGTTCGCCTCCCAGGCTGAGGAAAAACCTGACTTACAGCAGATTGCTGATAAATGCGAGTGTGTGTAAATGTCTCCTAATGTATAGTCAGCATAACTGGCTGTGAATTATTCTTTCTTTCATTACACTAATGGCTCAGCAGAGTCGATGCACAGAAAGCGTGAGAGGCCGAGAGAAGGAAATGATTATTTTCAGCAGGGTTTCACACACAGGTGGGAAAAGGGCAAACTCTCAGCTGGTGACGTTCATCAGCGGGTGTTGTAAAGGTCACGCTGTGTCTCTCGACGTGCACCCACACCCGAAGGCATGTTTGCCCCCGCTGGGTGCCCCCCACCCCTCCTCCACGGCTGTGCGACCCCCCCGCTTCTGCCTTTATTAGCCCCCGTGGGAGAGAGGCTGCCGTGGCGACTGAAAGGCGTGTAAACACACCGCGCTCGTCGCGCTCGTCGTTCAGAGGCTTGATCGCTGATGAAGCCACGCTGTTTTGGTAAAAGAGACATTTAAACGGCGTCGACACGACGAAGAGCCGCTGACCTATTTCACCATCTGCTGCTTGTTGTTTTGCCGGCGTGAATTTTCCCTCTTGAGTCAGAATCAGTCAAATTCCAGCACGTCCAGGCCGAGCTGAACGATTATGACCGCGCCTCTGTGGGACGTCTGGTAATGTATGGAGCGTCCCGCCTTATTTGACTTCATTAATACCTGTCGCCGGCGGCGGCTGTTTCTGTGTGCTTACATCATGTTCTGCCTGCTCAGCACAAAGCCCACAAAACACATTAAGGTGATGAATGGCTGAGATCATGTGACTGGGAGGTAAGTGGGGCAGCAGTCCAGACTTGTGATGTGTCGCCGGCTCCTGGACAACCTGACCTTTGACCTCCAAAAGAGCCCTGAAAAGCTCAGTGTGTTCCTGGCTGAGATGGACTGGAAACAACGACCCTTTGGCGTCGCAGCTCAGCAGAACGTGGTCATTGCGACGCAGCTGATGTGATGCGGCTTCGTCGCTGTTCCCGGGTCAGAGCTGTCATGACAGCTTTTAATCGGTCAAGAGCTCACGTGTCGAAGTTGTCCACAAACTCGATGTTCGTCCCTGCAGCCGCTCCATACAACATGCTAACATGC